>NW_024070197.1:49515082-49781283 GCF_014754425.2 Oryx dammah
CAGGCCCGGTGCAGCCTCTGAGGGAAACTGGTCCTGTGGCATGGGCCCATGTTCAAGGGCTGGGAAAGTGTGCCATGACAGATGACCTGCTGATCAGGGAGTCTTAATTAAGTGACACGGGAGCTACACTGTGTGGGTAGAAGCCATCAACAGGACCTAGAGAGCAACTGGCTGGCCTGAGATTCGAGAATTAGAAATCCCAGGGATCTCAGTCAATACCAGCTCCATGGCAGAGAACGTGGATTCCGTGGCTGCCATCTGCCACTCCAGTGCCACTGATGACAAATGGTACGTGAGTTACTCACAGGTATCCAACTATGACCCAGACAGCAAGGTGCTCATCATCCAAAGGGGAAGCATCTACAAGACACCACTTCAGTGTGGGATGGAAATCCTCCCACACATTACTGAGAGACGTGAAGTCATCTTTCTGACAATTATCTGTGGGCCCTCCAGTGTGTTGATCAGGAGTAAGCCTGGTAACCTAAGTGGTGAACTGACTGCTGAGATTGGTTCCAGTGGAGATGGAGTATAGCTCCTATTCCAGATCAGAACCCAAGTGGATCCACAATGGCTCCTTTCTGCACTCCTCAGAGAAAAAATTACCCTCCTGAATCTGACCTGGGACCAGATGGGCAGATACAGATATCAGGAAGTCCAGCTCCAGGTGCCCCGGCAAAGTTTTCGCCATATCAGGATCCTTGCTGGTATTTCTCATCATGGTGACAGTAGTAGGTAGTATCCTCTTCTGTGCTTTCCTCATCCATACCCTGATCAGGCATTACTGTGAAAGTCACTCAGTCACGTACAACTCTTTGCGGCCCCATAGACTATGCAGTCCATGGAATTCTCCAGGCCAGAATACTGGAGTTGGGTAGCTGTTCCCTTCTCCAGGGGATCTTCCCAACCCAGGGATCAAACCCAGGTCTCCTACATTGCAGGTGGATTCTTTACCAGCTGAGCTACCAGGGAAGCCCACCAGGGTAAATCCACCAGGGCAAATCAGCCTATATGACTATCCACCTCAAACCTGGAGGACGAGACCAGATTGGTAAGGAGGATTCCAACTCCTCCTCCACTTCCTTAATTTGACAACATGCAATCATCAGACATGCCCCATCTCAACATTGCCAGGGACAGAGAAATGGAACAACCCATACATGCCCAACAACTAGGAACTGCTTATATGGGATGCGGTACGTGTTGAGTGAATCTCTCTTTGTTAGATACCATGCTGGGGAAACCTGCTTACTTATGCAGAGAACGTTCACAACTTGATGCCAAGTTAGAAATGCATAATGCAAACCTGCATCTGATAGGATCATGCTGTGAAAAGTATAGTTAAATGATATAGATGTAATATTGTAGGGTAAATGTATGTATTTTCCAGTTTTATGTGTCCACACACATGCATATATATATATATATTATGCATATATATATACACCTGTGCAAAAATTGTGGAAAATGTTAACTATCAACAGTGCTATCTCAGTTTTCATCTTTGCAATTTGTTGTATATTCTGAAGTAGTTTTTTCTTCACAAAGTATATGTTGTTCTTATAGAAAAAATAAAGTTAAAACAGCATGAAGTTTAAAAAAAAATGTTATTTTGATAGAGATTAGTTGGTCACCAAGGACTGGGGGTGGGGACATTGAGAACATACTATTTAAGGGTACCAAATACAAATAGTAGATAAATAAGTTCTGGAAATCTGATGCACAACATAGGGATTATAGTCAACAATACTGTATTACAAACTTTAAAATTGCTAAGAGACTAAATCTTACCTATTCTCACTACAAAGAAGAAATTATAAATATGTGCCATTGTTAGCAAGCACTACTGTAGTTATTATATGGCAATATATAAATGAGTCAAACCAACACATTGTGCAACTTAAGCTGTATAGTGTTATATGTCAATTATATCTCCATTTAAAAAGGAAAAATATGTCTTAAACAACTTTTTTTAAGTTATTTTTGACTTATTTAGACATAGAATCAATGACTATGAATGGCTATGCCTGAATTCACTCATGTGGACTGATCACCACATCACTAACTGCTGCCTGGGTGATGGTCAAACACTACTGATTGTGAGATGCACATGAATTTCAGAGATACTAAAGTGTGAAAAGTGAAAAAGTACATCTGAAAGTTAGTGAAAGCTATTCTGTTTCCCTTCAGCCAGTCCTCTAGAATGTATAAACTTTATTTTCTTGGTATTCTATTGAAGTGGTGGTGGTTTAATCACTAAGTCGTGTCCAACTCTTGAGATCCCATGGACTGAAGCCCACCAGGCTCCCCGTCCATGGGATTCTCCAGGCAAGAATACTGGAGTGGGTTGCCATTTCCTTCTCCAGGTCTACTGAAGACTTCAGGTATTTAAATCTTCCTAGTTTTAAGAGAAAATACCTTGGCTGAGACAAGTGTTGTTGACTCTCATCTCATTTGTAGAGGTTCCATGAACATACATATTAAGGATTTGATCTTTTTTTATTTTATTAAATGGAAAGCAAACTCTAAGTTATATGCTTCCTCAAGAGATGTTTGCTGCTTGATAAAAGTGAAAAAGTGAAGTCGCTTAGTTGTGTCTGACTCTTTGCGACCCCATGGACTGTAGCCTACCATGCTCCTCCGTCCATGGGATTTTCCAGGCAAGAGTACTGGAGTGGCATGCCATTTCCTTCTCCAGAGGATCTTCCCAACCCAGGGATCGAACCTGGGTCTCCCGCATTGTAAGCAGACTCTTTACCATCTGAGCCACCAGAGAAGTCCTTGCTGCTTGATACTTAGCCACAATTTCATAACACTTTAATTTGATCTCAGGGTTGTATAAAGAACAACATTTTGAAGTCAGATAGATTTATATTCTGCCACTTACTAGCCATGTGACTAAGTGTATTACATTACCTTCCTATGCCTCAGTTGCCTTATCTGTAACCTCATCATAGATTAAATAGACAACGTATATAAAGTGTAAAATATTTGCCTACAATTGCTGTCCAGTAAACCACTGTTTTGATGAAAATGGTGTTCTACGGAGAGCTGAGAATATGTTCTGTGGAAAGCTGGATGTCAAGCTTGGCAGTAGTGTTGCCAGAGTCTTGCTTGGGGTCAATCTGGCCTGGAAGCGTTGTTTTCTCATAGATCATTCTGCAAGAAATGGTTAGGTAACTTCACTTTAAGACAACGACAGTTAGTGCTAATAAATGCCATATTGTTCAATGGCAACATTAATCTTGGAGCAAAAGGAAATGTTCAGAATGCAGAAAGGATCATTTTGATCATTTGAGAGGGATTTTGAAATAGGAATTCGTTACTAAAGGTTGCATGCTCAGTCGCTCAGATGTGTCCAACTCTTTGTGACCCTGTTGACTGTAGCCTGCCAAGCTCCTCTGTCCATGGAATTCTCCAAGCAGGAATACTGGAGTGGGTTACCATTTTCTTCTCCAGGGAATCTTCCCAACCCAGGGATAGAATCCGTGTCTCCTGTGTCTCCTGCACTGGGAGGTAGATTCTTTACCACTGAACCACCTGGGAAGCCTAAAGGTTAGGAATAGATAAAATTATTCAGTCACCCATGAAATATGTATTGGGTACATTCTCAGTGTCGGGTGCTCTGCTAGGTCCTGGGAACACAGTGCCTATATGTTCTAGTGAAGAATGTAGACAAGGGCCTGCCCTTACATTGAGGGGGAAAAGTAGGGATATGTAAAAAAAAGTAAACAATTTTTAAGACAAGATAATTACATAATGCTACTTTAAGGTCTGATGGTAAGGGAAGGCTTCTCTGACATTTCAACTGAGACCTGAATGACAAGGAGTGATTTTTTTTTTTATCCTTTGGGGTCACTGAACTTTTATACATGTGGATTTATAGTTTTCATCAAATTTGTTCATTTTTTTGACCATTATGTCTTTCCCTCTCCTTTAGAGACTCTGCTTATATATATATTAAGCCACTTGAAGTCTTATATCTCACTGTTGCTCTCCTCTATCTTTTCTTTTTTAAAAGTGATCTTTGGGTGTTTTTTTTTTTTTTAATTTTTGGTATTTCTTTTTACATAGTTTCCATTGCTTTGTCTTCAAGTTCACTAATCTTTTCTTCTGCAACATTTAACCTGCCTTTAATCCCATCCAGTGTATTTATGATCTTAGATGTTGAAGTTTTAATCTCTAGAATTTCATTTGGAGACTTTTAAAAATCTTCCATGTCTCTACCTAATACATTCTACTTTTTCTCTAGCTGTATGAACGTGGAGCAATCACTGGGTTCACCGGTTTTGTTCCCATCTCTCATGCATTACTGTCCTTTACTACCTGATGGCTAACATCTTGAGAACTGTTCTTTCATATATTTTTTGTCCAGATTTTTAGTTGTTTCAGACAGTAAATCCAGTATTTACCCCATCTTGGATGAAAGTAGAAGTATCCTGCCTTTATTTTTTAGCTCATAAGTATTCTCAGGCTTAAATATAGACAAAAAGGCTTTTTATTGGTTTTAACCAGTTGCTATCAGTAGAAAACACATTACAGTCTGATTGTACGTGTTTTCCTGATATGTGATAAAGCACATGCCATCTCTTTGGTCTCTGAACTAATCTTTGTTCAGGATCGATTAAAAATATAACCATCAAAAAGCTCTAATATTTCTTTTTTTAATTAAAACAATCCTGTTGTTTTAAACCAGTAAGAGAAATCTGCTGCAGAGACTTTTGGTATTTATTATACTATTATAGTATCACATTCCTGGACTGAGCTGCTTGTCAGATGTAGTTATAAAACATTTTTATGGTATTATACATGGGCCAAGGGCTTTAGAAGCCTTATTTTACTTTTTTATGTGGGTTAAGATGAGTTTTTTTTTTTTTAAGTTGAAGTCTACATAACAAAGTTTACCATTAAAAAATTATTTATTTTAAATGAAACAAAAATGAATATTTTTAATGATAAAAGGTACAATTCACAAAGAGATCATAAATCATTAGACACCTTAAAAACAAAGAAAGATACATAAAGCAAAAATCAGAAGAAATATAAGAAAAAATATAATCATAATGAGACATATTAACATTTGTCTAAGAATATTTTATCAGGTGAAGAAAAAATAAGAATAGCATCTTGAATGATGTCATTAATAATTTAAATATCAGTTCAGTCGCTCAGTTGTGTCCGACTCTTTGTGACCCCTGAATCACACCACTCCAGGCCTCCCTGTCCATCACCAACTCCCAGAGTTCACTCAAACTCATGTCCATCGAGTCGGTGATGCCATCCAGCCATCTCATCCTCTGTCGTCCCCTTCTCCTCCTGCCCCCAATCCCTCCCAGCATCAGAGTCTTTTCCAATGAGTCAACTCTTCGCATGAGATAGCCAAAGTACTGGAGTTTCAGCTTCAGCATCAGTCCTTCCGATGAACACCCAGGACTGATCTTTAGGATGAACTGGTTGGATCTCCTTGCAGTCCAAGGGACTCTCAAGAGACTTCTCCAACACCACAGTTCAAAAGCATCAATTCTTGGGTGCTCAGCTTTCTTCATAGTCCAACTCTCACATCCATACATAACCACTGGAAAAACCAGAGCCTTGACTAGATGGACCTTAGTTGACAAAGTAATATCTCTGCTTTTCAATGTGCTATCCAGGTTGGTCATAACTTTCCTTCCAATGAGTAAGCATCTTTTAATTTCATGGCTGCAGTCACCATCTGCAGTGATTTTGGAGCCCCAAAAAATAAAGACACTCTTTCCACTGTTTCCCCATCTATCTGCCATGAAGTGATGGGACCAGATGCCATGATCTTCGTTTTCTGAATGTTGAGCTTTAAGCCAACTTTTCACTCTCCTCTGTCACTTTCATCAAGAGGCTTTTTAGTTCCTCTTCACTTTCTGCCATAAGGGTGGTGTCATCTGCATATCTGAGGTGATTGAGATTTCTCCCGGAAATCTTGATTCCAGCTTGTGCTTATTCCAGCCCAGCATTTCTCATGATGTACTCTGCATATAAGTTAAATAAGCAGGGTGACAATATACAGCTTTGACGTACTCCTTTTCCTATTTGGAACCAGTCTGTTGTTCCATGTCCAGTTCTAACTGTTGCTTCCAGACCTGCATACAGGTTTCTCAAGAGGCAGGTCAGGTGGTCTGGTATTCCCATCTCTTTCAGAATTTTCCACAGTTTATTGTGATCCACACAAAGGCTTTGGCATAGTCAATAAAGCAGAAATAGATGTTTTTCTGGAACTTTCTTGCTTTTTCGATGATCCACTGGATGTTGGCAATTTGATCTCTGGTTCCTCTGCCTTTTCTAAAACCAGCTTGAACATCTGGAAGTTCATGGTTCATTTATATTAAATATAATAGATTTATATTTAATTAATTTATATTAATATATCCTACACAATTATATTTAAAATTTTGTATCTCATGTGTTGTTATTAGATATCCATAGGACATTTAGAAAATCTGACAAAAAGATAAACATTACTAAATTTCAAAAGTAGAATTATTTTCTATGTGTGTGATTTAGTTATACATAGACATGTATGTTATTTTTGAAATTATTTTCCATTGCCGGTTATTACAGGATATTGAATATAGTTCCCTGTGCTATATAGTAAAACCTTGTTGCTTGTTGCATATCTATTTTTTTAACTAGAAACCTAGCATTCTATTTATACTGAGTCAAACAAGTGGAATATAATTGTGATAAATTTTTTAGTTAGGTAAAAATTCCTAAGTTTTCTAAAATATACATATTATGCTTATTATTTATGTATATTTATATAAAAGTTTTTCTACTATAGATAAAGATTTGAAAAAGAGTATCAAAAAAAAAAGAGATGGAGAAATTGGAAAATATAAGCTAAATGAAATGGAAGCACTGAATATGAAATAGAAAAATTGAAACAAATTAGATAAAAGATCTTCATATAGTCCAGTGTTTAAACATGGCTGCTCATTAGAAACATACTTGGAATTCTGGCAAAAAAAAGAAATATCTGGGTATTTGTATTTTTTCAAAAAACTCCAAGATAATTCTGTTATGTATCTGGATTTTTAAAAGTGATTACAGGTTTTTCTATTAAGTGCTAGTTTTGGTGATATAGAATTCTGTAATTTTTCTGTTGACAAGTCGTGATACAATGCTCAGTCAGTTCAGTCACTCAGTGGTGTCTGACTCTTTGTGACCCCATGGACTGCAGCACACCAGGCTTCCCTGTCCATTACTAACTCATGCAGCTTGCTTGAACTCATGCCCATCAAGTCAGTGATGCTATCCAACCATCTCATACTCTGTTGTCCCCTTCTCCTCCTGCCTTCAGTCTTTCCTAGCATTAGGGTCTTTTCCAGTGGGTCAGTTCTTCGCATCAGGTGGCCAAAGTATTGGAGCTTCAGCTTCAGCATCAATCCTTCCAATGAATATTCAGGGTTGATTTCCTTTAGGATTGACTGGTTTGATCTCCTTGCAGTCCAAGAGATTTTCAAGAGTCTTCTCCAACACCACAGTTTGAAAACATCAATTCTTTGGAGCTCAGCTTTCTTTAAGGTCCAACACTCACATTCATACATGACTACTGGAAAAACCATAGCTTTGACTTGATGGACCTTTGTCAATAAAGTAATGTCTCTCCTTTTTCATATGCTATCTAGGTTTGTTATAGCTTTTCTTCAAAGGAGCAAGCGTCTTTTAATTTCATGGCTGCAGTTACCATCTGCAGTGATTTTGGAGTCCAGGGAAATAAAGTCTCTCGCTGTTTCCATTGTTTCCCCATCTATTTGCCATGAAGTGATGGGACTGGATGCCATGATCATTTTTTGAATGCTGAGTTTTAAGCTGGCTTTTTACTGTCCTCTTTCACTTGCATCAAGAGGCTCTTTAGTTCCTTTTCGCTTTCTGCCATAATGGTGGTGTCATCTGCATACCTGCATATCTGAGGTTATTGTATTTCTCCTGGCAGTGTTGAATCCAGCCCGGGATTTTGCATGATGTATTCTGCATATAAGTTAAATAAGCAAGGTGACAATATGCAGCCTTGATGGATTCCTTTCCCAATATGGAATCAGTCCGTTGTTCTATGTCTGGTTCTAACTGTTGCTTCTTGACCTGCATACAGATTTCTCAGGTGGCAGATAAGGTGATCTGGTATTCCCATCTCTTTTAGAATTTTCCAGTTTGTTGTGATTCACACAGTCAAAGGCTTTGGCATAGTCAATGAAGGAGAAGTAGATATTTTTCTGGAACTCTCTTGCTTTTTCTGTGATCCAGCAGATGTTGGCAATTTGATTTCTGGTTCCTCTGCCTTTTCTAAATCCACTTTGTACCTCTGGAAGCTCTCGGTTCATGTACTGTTGAAACCTAGCTTGAAGAATTTTGAGCATTACTTTGCTAGCATGAGATGAGTGCAATTGTGGGGTAGTTGGAACATTCTTTGGCATTGCCTTTCTTTGGGATTGGAATGAAAGCTGACCTTTTCCAGTCCTGTGGCCACTGCTGGGTTTTCCAAATGTGCTGGCATATTGAGTGCAGCAATTTAGCAGCATCGTCTTTCAGGATTTGAAACAGCTCAACTGGAATTCCATCACCTCCACTAGTTTGTTTGTTGTGATGTTTCCTAAGGCTCACTTGACTTTGCACTCCAGGATGTCTGGCTCTAGGTGAATGATCACACCATCATGGGTTATGTGGGTTATTCAGATATTTGTATAGTTCTTCTGTGTGTTCTTGCCACATCCTCTTAATATCTTCTGCTTCTATTAAATCCATACCATTTCTGCCCTTCATTGTGCCCATCTTTGCTTGAAATGTCCCCTTGGTGTCTCTAATTTTCTTGAAGAGATCTCTAGTCTTTCCCATTCTATTTTTTTTCCCTCTGTTTCTTTGCATTGATCACTCTATCTCTCCATGCTATTCTTTGGAACTCTGCATTCAGATGGGCATAGCTTTCCTTTTCTCCTTTGCCTTTTGCTTCTCTTTTTTTCTCAGCTATTTGTAAGGCCTCCTCAGACAGCCATTTTGCCCTTTTCATTTTTTCTTGGGGATGGTCTTGATCACTGCCTCCTGTACAATGTTACAAACATCCATCCATAGTTCTTCAGGCACTCTGTCTATCAGATCTAATCCCTTGAATCTATTTGTCACTTTACTGTATAATTGTAAGGGATTTGATTTAGGTCATACTTGAATGGTCTAGTGGTTTTCCCTACTTTCTTCAATTTAAGTCTGAATTTGGCAATAAGGATCTGAGCCACAGTCAGCTCTTGGTCTTGTTCTTGCTGACTGTATAGAGCTTCTCCATCTTTGGTTGCAAAGAATATAACCAATCTGATTTCGGAGTTGACCATCTGGTGATGTCCATGTATAGAGTCATCTCTTGTGTTGTTGGAAGAGGGTGTTTTCTATGACCAGTGTGTTCTCTTGGCAAAACTCTATTAGCCTTTGCCCTGCTTCATTTTGTACTCCAAGGCCAAACTTGCCTGTTACTCCAGATATCTCTTGACTTCCTACTTTTGCATTCCAGCCCCCTATGATGAAAAGAACATCTTTTTTTGTGTTAGTTCTAGAAGGTCTTGTAGGTCTTCATAGAACTGTTCAACTTCTTTGGCATTAGTGGTTGAGCATAGACGTGGGTTACTGTGATATTGAATGATTTGCCTTGGAAATGAACAGAGATCGTCTGTCACTTTTGAGATTGCACTCAAGTACTGCATTTCAGACTCTTGTTGACTATGAGAGCTACTCCATTTCTTCTAAGGGCTTCTTTCCCACAGTAGTAGATATAATGGTCATCTGAATTAAATTAGCCTATTCCAGTCCATTTAGTTTACTGATTCCTAAAATGTCAGTGTTCACTCTTGCCATCTCCTGTTTCACTGCTTCCAATTTACTTTGATTCATGGACCTAACATTCTAGGTTCTTACGCAATATTGTCCGAAAGCATCAGACTTTCCTTCCATCACCAGTCATATCCACAACTGGGAGTTGTTTTCACTTTGACTTAGCCTCTTCATTCTTGCTGGAGCTCTTTCTCCACTGGTCTCCAGTAGCATATTGGGACCTACCAACCTGGGGAGTTCATCTTTCAGTGTTATGCCTTTTCATACTGTTCATAGGGTGCTCAAGGCAAGAATACTGAAGTAGTTTCCCATTCCTTTCTCCAGTGGATCACGTTTTGTCAGAACTCTCCACCATGACCCGTCTGTCGTAGGTGACCCTACACAGCATGGATCATAGTTTCATTGAGTTAGAAAAGGCTGTGATCCAAGTGATTAAGTGAGTATTAGAAGTGACTTAGCAGTAGCAGCAGTTACATAATGACAATAGTAAAAGATGTTTATCAGTTTTCGCAGTCAATAGCCAGAAAAAAATGGGCAGCCTTTCCCTTCTCCAGGGGATCTTTCCAACCCACCCAGGGATCAAACCCAGGTCTCCCACATTACAAGCATATTCTTTACCAGCTGAGCCACAAGGGAAGCCCCACATAATCACTATAGTGAAAGATGTTTATCAGTTTTCATAATCAATAGCCAGACAAAAAAGATAATTACAATTTTAAGCCATAATGGGAACATAATTATTTTAGCAATATAAAATAATTACATATAATTTGGGGGGTCAAGCAGAGTTTTGTGGCAAGAGGAACTGTATCCATGCACATGTTTTCATCTGCTTAGCTAGTCTGTGTCTTTTGGTTGGTGCATTTAATCCATTTATATTGAAGGTAATTATTGATATGCGTGGTCCTATTACCATTTTCTTAATTGTTTTGGGTTTATTTTCTGTAGGCAGGTCTTTTCCTTCTCTTATTTTCTGCCTAGAGAATTTCCTTTAACATTTCTTGTGAAGCTGGTTTTGTGGTGATGAATTATCTTAACTTTTGCTTGTCTGGAAAGCTTTTAATTTCTCCATCAAATCTGAAGGAAAGCCTTGCTGGGCAGAGTATTCTTGGTTGTAGATTCTTGCCTTTTATCACCATCATCCCATTCCCTTCTGTCTTGTAGAGTTCCTGTTGAGAAATCAGCTGATAGCCTGATGGGAGTTGCCTTGTATGTTAATTGTCATTTTTCCTTGTTGCTTTTAACATTTTATCTTTGTCTTTAATTTTTGTCAGTTTGAGTACTATGTGTCTCAGTGTGTTCCTCCTTGGGTTCATCCTGCCTGGGACTCTCTGTGCTTCCTGGACTTGGTTGATTATTTCCTTTCCCATGTTAGGGAAGTTTTCAGCTAATATCTCTTCAAATATTTTTCAAGTCCTTTCTCTTTCTTCTCCTTCTGGGACCTTTATAATGCAAATATTCATGTTTTAACACTTCCCTGGTGACTCAGAAGGCAAAGAATTTGCCTGCAATGCAGGAGACCTGGGTTCGATCCCTGGGCAGGAAGACCCCCCTGGAGAAGGAAATAGCGGCCCTCTCCAGTATTCTTGTCCCTGGAGAATTCCATGGACAGAGGGACCTGGCAGGATACAGTCCACGGTTTTGCAAAGAGTCCTACATGACCATGCAACTGACACTTCACTTTCAGAGGTCTCTCTTTTGTTGTTCAGACATAACTACATGACTGTTGCTCAGTTGTGTCTGACTCTTTGCAACCCCATGGATTGCAGCATGCCAGGCTTCCCTGTCCTTGGCCATCTCCCAGAGTTTGCTCAAACTTATGTCCATTAAGTTGCTGATGCCATCCAACCATCTTCTCCTCTGTCATCCCCTCTTCCTCCTGCCTTCAGTCTTTCCCAGCATCAAGGTCTTTTCCAATGAGTAGGCTCTTCACATCAGGTCTCCTAGACTGTCTTCATTTCTTTTCTTTCTTTTCTTTATTCTGTTTTGCAGCAGTGATTTCCACCATTCTGTTCTCCAGGTCATTTATCTGTGCGTCTGCCTCAGGTATTCTGCTATGGATTCCTTCTGGTGTATTATTCATCTCTGTTTGTTTGTTCTTTAGTTCTTGTAGGTCTTTGGTAAACATTTCTTTCATCTTCTCAATCTTTGCCTCCATTCTTTTTCCAAGATCCTGTATCATATTCACTGTCATTATTCTGAATTTCTTTTCTAGTAGGTTGCCTATTTCTACTTCATTTAGTTGTTTTTCTGGGATTTTATCTGTCCCTTCATCTGGTACTTACTTTCCTGGTGGCTCCGATGGTAAAGCATCTGCCAACAATGCTGGAGACTCAGGTTCAATCCCTGGGTCGGGAAGATCTCCTGGAGAAGGAAATGGCAACCCACTCCAGTATTCTTGCCTGGAAAATCCCATGGATGGAGGAGCCTGGTAGGCTACAGTCCATGGCGTCAGAAAGAGTTGGACACGACTGAGTGACTTCACTTTCCTTTCCTTTTGGGCTTCCTTGGTAGCTCAGATGGTAAAGCATCTGCCTACAGTGAGGGAGACCTGGGTTCAATCCCTGGGTCAGGAAGATCCCCTGGAGAAGGAAATGGCCCCACTCCAGTATTCATGGACTGAGAAGCCTGGTGGGCTACAGTCCATGGGGTCGCAAAGAGTCGGACATGACTGAGTGACTTCACTTCACTTCACTTCATCTGGGACTTAACTTTCTGCTTTTTCATATTGATAAACTTTCTGTAATGTAGTTTTGTTTTATTTATTGTGTGATTGTGGTTCTTCTTGCTGCTTCTGTCTCCCCTCTGATGGAGGAGGCTAAGAAGCTTATTAAGCTTCCTGATGGGAAGGACTGGTGGTGAGAAAAACTGGATGTTGCTCTGGTGGGCTCTGCTTCACTTGCTCAGTAAAGCTTTAATCCAATTAAAGGGAGGGGTTACCCTCCCTTCCTGGTAGTTTTTTGACCTGAGACAACCCAACCCTGAGGTCTTTGGGCTCTATGGTCAGGTTAATGGGGAACTCCAAGGGGTTTTATGCCAAAGGGGACCTTCCCAGACAGCTGCTGCCAGTACCCCCATCCCTGTGGTGAGCCCCTGCTGACCCATGCCTCCACAAGAGACCCTCCAACACTAGCAGGTAGTTTTGGTTCAGTTTCCTGAGGAGTCACTGCTCCTTTCCTCTGAGTCTTGGTGCGTGCAAGGTTTTGTTTGTGCCATCCAAGACTGGAATCTGTTTCCCTCAGTCCTGTGGAAGTCTTGTAATCAAATCCTGCTGGCCTTCCTGGTCAGATTCCCTGGGGGTTCCCAGTTCCTTTGTCAGATCCCCAGGCTGGGGAGCCTGATGTGGGGTTCCGAACCTTCACAACAGTGGGAGAACTTTTTATTATTGTTCTCCAGTTTATGGGTCACCCTACTGGCCGGTATGGGTTTGATTTTATCATGATTGTGCCCCTCCTACTGTCTTGCTGTGGCTTCTTTGTCTTTGGATGCATGCTACCTTCTTTGGATGGGTTCCAGCGTCCTCCTGTGGATGGTTGTAATTTTGGTGCAGTCACAGGAGGAGATGAGCACAGTCTTCTGTTCTACCATCTTGAACTAGAATTTACAAAATTTACCGTTTTAAGTGTATAATTCAGTGACATAAAATACATTCACAATGATATAGAAAAATCACCACTATTTCTGAACTTTTTCATCACCCCAAAGAAATTCTGTACCCAGCAGAATAACCCCATTCTCTCCTCCACCCACCTCCTGGTAATCTTTATTCTGCTTTCTCTGTTAATGAGTTTGCCTTGTCTGGTACCTCATGTAAGTGGAATCATGTTAATATATTCGTCCTTTGTGTGCTCAGCTGCTCAGTCATGTCCAATTCTACAACCTCATGAACTATAGCCTGTCAAGTGCCTCTGTCCACAGAAGTTTCCAGGCAAGGATACTGGAGTGGTTCTTATATCCTTCTTCAGGGGATCTTCCCGACCCAGGAATCTAACCCACATCTCTTGCGTCTCCTGCATTGGCAGGTGGGTTGTTTACCACTGTGCTGCATGGGAAGCCCCTCATTTGGCCTTTAGTATCTAGCTTGCTTAACTTAGAATAATATTTAATTCATCCATACTGTAGGGTGTATTAGAATTTTATTCCTTCTTAAAAGGCTGAATGATATTCCCTTGTATGTATATAACACATTTTGTTTATTCATATGTTGATGGACACTTCATTTATTTCTACCTTTTGGCTATGAACTGAGTATATATGTTCATATATTTATGTATTCTGTGAACATGAGTATATAAATATCTACTTTCAGTTCTTTTGGGTGTGTTCCTAGGACTGGAATTGCTGAATCACATGGTAATTTTATGTTTAATTTTGAGAAATCACCAAAATGTTTTACATAGTGGCTGCACCATTTTACATGCCTACCAACAATGTACAAAGGTGCCAGTTTCTCCACGTCCTCACCAATACTTATTTTTCTTCTTTTCCTTCTCTCTTCCTTCCATTTTAAAAAATAGAACCCATTCTATCAGGGGCGAAGGTGTATCTCATTGTGGTTTTGATTTTCATTTCCCTAATGACTAGTGATACTGAACATTTTTTCATGTGCTTACTGTCTGTTGTATATTTATTCAAATCCTTTGTGCATCTGTTTATTTTGTTTATTTTTTACATTTTATTATTTATTTATTTGGCTGCACTAGATCTTAATTGCAGCACAGGGGATTTTTTTGTTCCAGCTTGTGGGATCTTTATTTGTGGCATATGGGAATCTAGTCCCCAGAGTAGGGTTCGAATCTGGGCCCCTTGCATTGGGAGCACAGAGTCTTAGCTACTGGACCACAAGGGAAGTCCTCCTTTGCCCATGTTTGAATCGGTTCGTTGGTTTAGTGGGAGAGCTATATGCCCAAATCCATCTGTTCTTCAAAGATCTTCTGGGAGTTTTGATGTTCATTTGGCCTTTTATGCCTAACATATCTAGAAAATGCTCCTCAGGAAATTTGTTCATGTTTCTCTGACAATGGTGTCACATATGTAGCAGATCTTCCTTTGAAATAGATGAAGCAGACAATGATTCCAAGTTGCTTCCCATGTACCTGGGCTGTTTTCAGTGTTCTCCTCTCGTTTCTGTATGGCATACTTCCAGAAAAGAATTATTGACCAGACTGATCTGAAGTGATTTGTGTGTTGCTCCCAAGGCTTCAGTGTTAAACTTCACTTTTCTTTGAGTTTGAAATTTTTATTTCAGTGAACAAAAGCGTCTTCACTCTTTGACTTGCAAATAAGAAATTCATTTCTGGTTGAAAATGAATTTCATTTTCTAATTGAAATTCATTTTCTAATTTGAAATTCATTCAAATTCAATTTCACATGTCACTATTGAGAGAATCTGCTTCTGCTCCAGCAATGGCAGCTCTGACACAAGTTTGCCACATGCTCTTTTAACTTAAAAGCTATAATACAACCCAAGAGCTAAATAAATTTGGTGCTAGAGATATTGATAAATGCAACTAACTTCTGACCTTTATCAGGAAGCTCAAGGTTAAAACTTTTATGTGTTGTTTTGAGGCTGTAGAACTATCAAGCACATTTAAACGTGCCAAACATGTTTGTAACAAAAGAATTAATTGACAACATCTGAGTACATTTCTTTATGTCTTTTATGGCAGTGCTAACATGTGGGTTCAATTAAAAGGAACAATAGCAGAAACAATAGAGAAGAACTACCATATATGGAGTACTCACTACATCCCAGGCACCGTGCCAGATGTTTCCCATGTATGATTGTGTTTAAAGATTACAAATCAGGAAAATGAAGCTCTAAGATTCAAGAAAAGTGCTCAGGTCACATACTTGATAAATGGCAGAGACTGGATATAAAATCAGGTGAGTGTGACTCTATAACAGAAATACAACAGCTAGATGGAGGAAAAACAAAGAAATACATTTCAAATAGTTTAATATTATTGTGACTGGCTGAAGACAAAAGGGATGTCATCTAGAAAATAGGAGATTTAAGTAGACTTTTTTTTAAAACTGTGTTGGAAATGTTTCATAAAAATGTAGAAAGCCAAGTGCTCATCTTAAACTTCTTTTTTTTTTTTTTCATCTTAAACTTCTTGACTGATGCTAGTATCTTCTCTGAGTGCATTGCAGTTTTTCTTTTCATTTTCAAATTTTGGATTAAAATACTTTGTTTATGTTTTGATTGGCTTTTGTATTGTCTATTATTCTCTCCTCATGGGCCTTACTACTTCTTTCTGAACAAAATGCTACGTCAAATGTCTCCTCTCCTGATTCTTACCATGCCCCCATCTTTCAACTCAAAGCCTTTCCCTAAACCTGTCTTTAATGGATTCAGTTTCCTCATTTGAAAGTCTCCAGTTAATATATCTTTGTCTGTATTATAGTTTTTGGTTCTTGACATCCATACTTTAGAGACTTTTGTCTTATAGTTCTTCATTTGTGACTTTTTTTGTTTTCCTTTTGTTTGTTTTTGGCTTTTTTCTGCCATGCCTTTTTAAATTTGTGGCCCTTTTCTTTTAGGTCAAAGCCTAAAGAAAGAAGTTTCTAGAATCTCTCTTACTAGACCAACTTTCTAGAATGAAAAAAACTAGTTTTTTCAAATTGATCATAAATCTACTCTTGGATCAATCAGTCATGACCAGTTGGTTAGGGACCAGAATCCCAAGGTACAAACATGGCTGCTGGGAGTCTACTGATACAGACTCTGTTAGGGGCATTCCTAGAAAAGACAAAATGTTTACTAGCCTCAGAGGTTAAAGCGTCTGCCTGGGTTCGATCCCTGGGTTAGGAAGATCCCCTGGAGAAGGAAATAGCAACCCACTCCAGTTCTCTTGCCTGGAGAATCCCATGGAGGGAGGAGCCTGGTAGGCTACAGTCCATGGGGTCGCAAAGAGTTGGACATGACTGAGCTACTTTACTTACTTACTCATCCAAGAGGTGCCTTCTATACTCTGTAGACCAGGGCACAGGAAAACTTTATGATGTCCTTGTAAACAAGATGGAGAAACATAAACTGAATCCTGGGGAATCGGGTGCAATTGTAAGTATTTGAACAACCAAATGCAAAGAAGGTGCACTGATGTTACCCTGCAGGCAGGTCATTAGTAATGAGCTGGAAGGCTCTGTTCAGCCTGCCCTGATTTTGGCATTACTCTCAGGGATTCAGATGAGCTCTCACTGGAATGCAAGTGCCCACATGATCAGAGGCTATGGCCCTGGCTTCCTTGGTGCTATCAGGCCACATTAAGAAAGTGATAGTCATTTGTCATTTTCTGACCACCCTCGACTCCCCTTCCTGAGTATATTATCCTCGTCTTAAAGCGACTGCCATTAGAGCTCCCCTGGGAGTAAGTAATGCCAAGATAGGGAAATGGCTGGAGTTCACTAGTCTCCCACACCACTACTCCCAGCCTTTTCTCTATTCTGTTTTCCTGCGACACCATTTACTGAACACTGGGCTTTTGGATTTCATCTGTTCATCCTATGCTGTAGGAGATGTCCTCCCTTTTTATATTACAATTTGTGAACATTTTATTTCTGTTATCACATTTTAAATCTCTAATTGCTTTTCTAATTATTCTTTTTAAAATCTTATGTTTTTATAAAATCTTTCTTAACTCTCTTGAGTCAACTTTTATTCTATTCCCTGATCATCTTGTTTCCACCAGAATTTGTTTTTCACATTTATATATCTTGATCTTTCCCTCTCTAGCTGCTGGATCTGCCATTATCTTGGTGATCTTTGCTTACCTGCTCATATTTAAGAAAGAAGGCCCATGTAAGTGGGGTGATATCTCTCCACTGATAATTCTGAATGGGTGCTCTGGACATGTGGTGGGAGAGTTGAGTGGAAGTTCATTTTTAGGCTGAGCTCGCCTGATGGCCAGAATGAGAACTTTACTGTGAGACATAAAGTTGATGACTAAAATCCTCAGATCTCCAGTGTGGAGAACTGTCTAATTTGTTTAGAGAAGAGCTGTCTGGGGCTTGTTTACTTTTGCCTGAGGGTAAAGGCCAGTTGCCTGTACTTACTACATGTGAGGGAGGGGCTGGAGTGTGGAAGTGGGTGGTGGAGAAAAGCAGGTGGGTACAGTTGATCCACCTTCAGAGCTTGCTGGGTTCCCTGGGCTGACTGGCAGTCATTCTCTGCAACCCTCATAGCTTGTCCTGGGCTGGCCGTCTAAGGCATCTTTTACCTGTAAGCCTCTTCCATCAACTTTCTGGCTTCCAGATATATGCTAACTGTCTCATCCCCAAATGATACCTCCTTACTCTGTTCTCCGTTAGGTATGAGTTTATTCCTTTGTGTACTTTTGTTCCTTTTGTATAAAGAGTCAAGGCAGAGAGAGCATGTCTGGTTCATTAATAAAAAACAACAATACACATTTACTGTTTGTAATCCTGCAAGTAATATTTCTAGCAAAAGAACTGTAAATTAATGTAATGATCCATTAAAATAAACAAATAATTTTTTATAAGTTAAAAAAGTATACTTAAAAAAATACTTCTTATAGAAATGAAATTACAGAAACCTGTGGATTATAAAGAGAATTTGGCTTTTCCCTTATTTTTTTCCCCAACACAGTTCTGCTCTTTCCCCAGGAAGTAGCTGCTGTTAATTACTGGCTCTCTATCCTTGACTATTGCTAATGTATTTGTATATCTATATGTGTCTGGTTATCAGGCTGTTTGTCCTTTTTATTTAGATAGGATCAAGTTTCATATGTTGTTTTGTGAATTTTAACTCAGCCATATGTCTTGGCTAGCTTTTCATGGTAGTAGATGTACTGCTGCTGCTGCTGCTAAGTCACTTCAGTCGTGTCCGACTCTGTGAGACCCATAGACGGCAGCCCACCAGGCTCCCCCGTCCCTGGGATTCTCCAGGCAAGAACACTGGAGTGGGTTGCCATTTCCTTCTCCAGTGCATGAAAGGGAAAAGTGAAAGTGAAGTCGCTCAGTTGTGCCTGACTCTTCACGACCCCATGGACTGCAGCCTCCTAGGCTCCTCCGCCCATGGGATTTTCCAGACAAGAATACTTGGAGTGGGGTGCCATTGCCTTCTCTGAGTAGATGTACAGCTATCATTATTTCCTCCACTGGTTCCCATTTAAGGAGCCTGTAGTTTTGTTCTTTTTTTTCCAAAAAGGCAAAATCTGTTACTTTCCTATTTCTTTGACCCTTAGCATGCTTTCCACTCAAACTGAGAAATTCTTGTCATAACTATAAAGAATCCCAGTGAATTAAACTGAAAAAAAGTGACTGGATGAAATATAGCAAATTGAACTGATCATAATAAGTGATAATATTTAGAGGTACAGTACTAAAACTTCTTTATTAAAATTCATATTATCCTACCTCAGGTAGTGAATGGAACAAAATCAAATCACAGTTATTTTGCTCACAGTTAAGAAGGCAAATCAGCTTGAATGTCATCTCTCAAACATACTAATAACAAATGTCCAGGCTTAAAACATCCTTATTTTTTTCCTACTGGTCTTTTCCTACTATTCCCTGACTGTTTTTCTGGTTTATTCACCATGTTTTAAGTTCTTGATTTATTCCTTATTCTTTTTGTTATAGGTCTTGAAACTGGAATCAGTTTAACCTAAAAAAAAAAAAAATCAGTGTTAATTTTCAGAAGGATCCTCTTTATAACAGTGTATAAGCATATCTATGACAAAAATACACACTTTCCTTGACTCTGTGGCAGAATGATACCCCTATACACCCCCACTTCCTCCACTCCCCACTTTCACATTTCTTCATCTGTAGAAATTTGTGCTCACTGGCCTCCTCTTGTAAGGTTGGATCACAACTCCAGCTTACACTCTGCTTTTAACAAATTCATTGAGCACTAAGCTATGTTGCTGCTGCTGCTAAGTCGCTTCAGTCGTGTCCGACTCTGTGCAACCCCATAGATGGCACCCACTCCAGTACTCTTTTCTGGAAAATCCCATGGACGGAGGAGCCTGGTAGGCTGCAGTCCATGGGGTCGCAAAGAGTTGGACACGACTGAGCGACTTCACTTTCACTTTTCACTTTCATGCATTGGAGAAGGAAGCTATGTTAGACACTGTTATATGCATTTCATTTTCATTATCTCATTTAATCCTCAAAATAGTCCCACACATTAGATTTAGAGAGGTTAAGTTACTTGTTTAAAGTCAGACAGTAAGTGGTAGAGCTAAGCTTCAAACCTGGGTCTGCCTAACACCAAAGCTTGAGCTCTGGCCTCTATGCTGCACATTCACCACTCAGCCAGTGAACCCTCATGACTGCGTGAGAAGAGAAACCTGGCTGGGAGGGTAGACGACGGCCCCCCAAAAGATATTCACATCCTCATCTCTGGAACCTGTGAATGTTCCTTTTTATGGTGAAAAAGGACTTTGCAAATGTGATTAAGAACCTCAAGATGGGAAGATTATCTTGGATTATCCAGGTGAGACCTAAATACTGTCACATATATCATGGTGCAAGGGCGGCAGGGGATCTGACACATGCGCAGAAGGACGGGGAAGGCAGTGTGATCGTGGGAGCAGAGTGCAGTGACCGACCAGAAGCCAAGAAATGCCAGCTGCTACCAGAAGCTAGGAAGGGAAGGAATGATTTTCTCCTGGAGCTTCTGGAGAAAGCATAGCCCTGCTGACACCTTGGTTTGGCCCAGTGATATTAGTTTCAGACTTCTGGCCTCCAGAACTGCAAGAGAATAAGTTTCTGTTGTTTTAAGCCATTAAGTTTGTGGCAATCACAGGTGACTTTGTGACCTCTCTAGGCCAGTTTCCTTATGTAAATGAGAATATTAATGGTAATACTTAGAATTTTAAAAATGTACAGTGCTAGCTTTTACCTTGCACAAGGTGAATGCTTGACAGAACTATTACCACTTTTAGGATCTGATAGGAAGACATTTGTGGTGCTTTGGGAGTACACAAGAAAGAGGGGCGGTTAACCCAGCCTCTGGTTCATAAACGCACCCGACCATCCAGTAAGGTTAATGAAGAAGTTAAAATTGATTTAATTGATTTTTAAGCCAAATGACAAGAGTTCACACACACACAAAAATCTCCACCCCTAGTTTCTCAGAGTGACTGCAATCATCAGAGAAACTCTTTTCAGATGATAATTCTTATTACCTGGTGGATGCCCCAGTGACTTTCTTATTTTTTTAGAGGTGATTCTGAATGGTCATTCCAGGACACGTTAATTAATGGACCATAAAAATAAACACTGCAACTGGAGACTGGAAGTGTAAATTCGCTTGCCTATCAGGAATGTAATCTGTGACCACGACACTTTGTCCATAGAAATGAACAGAGGGAGGGCTGGACTGGACTGGGGACCTGGTTCCCAGGCATGTAAGGATTATTTCTCTCTGAGGGCTGGACAGGAGCCGGGCCAGAGAGTTTGCCTTTGAGCTGTTCCCATGTGTTCATCCAGCTCCCAGAGAGACGTCATTGCCTTCATTATGGGTTGCTCTGGGCTAGTGATGGAGGAGTAAGCAGGATGGCCTGGAGTGGCTCTCTGCAGGCTGGTGCCAGCTGACACATGCCACTTAGGTTTCCAAGGAGCCAAGCTGTCCCCACTCACGCATGGCTGATGCACTTGTGGCTAAATGCGGTGCCGCTAGGGCCCCAGGCCAGATTCAGGGCAGGAAATAGAATGCCACCTCCATCACCAGGGAAACAATGGTCTGCGTGCATGATTTAAACCGGGGCCAACAAGAAAGCTCAAAGGCACGGTCAGCAGAGGAAGGGAGACCAGAGAGTGGCTTGCATGGATTTTGTCTTGGGCTATGACTGTTGACAAGCCACTTAACTGCCCGCATGTTTAGGTTTATCTGCATGTAAGATGGAGGGAACAATACGCATCTCACAGGGGACTTATGAAAACAACATTTCTGATAGACCACTCGGGATCCATGGAAGGAAGGTGGTATGTAAGTGCAGATGGTAAACTTATTGTGTGTGTGTGTTTTCAGCAGGTGCCTTAAGGGCATGTAGACCCTCCAGAAAACACATTTAGAGTCTGACCAAAAGCAAACAATAGTAAAAACTAACAATCTTAAGTGCATGGATTTGTCTTTGGTTTTGTGCAGCTATCAGGGAATTAATGTGTAATTCAGACTTCAAAACTATTTTATTTTCAAACATTGCTGTGATTAGTCGTACTTAAGGCTCAAATCATTTGAGAATGCTGTAGTTGATTGTTTGCAGATGTTTGCCAACTTTGCTCTTAAAAAATTCCCAAATTAATTCTACTGTATAGTTTAATGAGTTGCATGTGTAGTCTGGAATGTTTGTTTCCAAGTCAGAAGGGGACAAAAATCTATTTAAAAACCAAAGTGCAAAGAGGAATCCTTTCTCTATCCTGGGGGTTTACTGTTTCTGAGGAGTCCTGAGTCTGTTACATATACATTTGTTGTGTTCATTTAAGGTTAAGCAATCGAAGTCTGACCTCCCTATAAGGTTATTAAATGTTGTTTTCTGTCAGCTGGGTTCCTGGGGGAGTCTGTTCTTGGTCAATTAACCTGTCTCATGCACATTGTTGTCTAGAATAATTCCTGTGGGTCCAGATGAATCATGACTATTACAGAAAAAAATAACACAAATAATACACTTAAAAGTTAGAATAATTATATAAATGAAATATAGAAAAGAAAGATCATCTGCAATCTTTGATGCAGAATTAACCATATTGGCATATATGTATATTTTAAACAAAAATGGTATTCTAATGTCTGTACTTGGCTGTTTTGCAACCTGCTTTTGGGGTGAAACCTTCACCTATTGGATCTGGGAGGAACACCATAGATCCTTAGAGTGTCTGGCCCTGTACGGTGAGGAGGGGTCCTGCTTTGGTTGCAAGCATGGCGGTGGGGAGGGGGTGTGGGAGTGGAATGAGGGCCTCAGAGCATCAGTCAGCATTTATGAAAGGAGTTTCAAAGACTTGTTCTCTCAGATGTCACTCCACTTCCTTAGCGCTAATGTGTTTTGGCAACAGCATACATCCCAGAACTGGTAAACACTTGCTGCTTTTAGTTTCTGTGTGGATGACAATTCTGTGCCCTCCCGATCCATTTACATTCCATCAGATCCACTGGTTCCACCTTCCTCCCTTTTTTCCATACTAACAGAACTTGATAAGGCATACAGCACAATACACAAATCTTACAGCCTTTTGGACCTGTATGCACATATACATGAACCAGGGTAACCACCACCCAGGATATAAAACATCTCCAACATCCCAGAAGTGGCTCTGTGTCCCCTCTGAGTCAGTCTCTCCTACCTCTAGGTAATCATTCTGTTCAGTCTTAGACACTAATTGTACCATGTTATTTCCCACCTAAAAACATTCCACAGGATCACTGCCCCTTTGTCTTGCTCCTTTGGGTCTAAATGTCTCTGCTTGACTTTCAGGTTCACTTTCTTAAAGAGCCCTGCCTGCTGGACCATTCGGGCCTCCATTGACATCTCCTGGCCCAAGACTAGTATCTGCACTGTCGCTCTGTCTGGAGCTCTGTCCACTCCGTGCCCTCACCTTTCCCTGGCCTGCCTGAATCTCACCCATCCTTCAAGGCTCAACTCAAGTCCTGTTTCCACCAGAAAGTCCTTTCACTTTGCTAAAATTTGTTTCCAGTTTCTTTACCTCCCACTTACACTCTGAATTGGTTGACATCAAGTAAGCAAGTTTCTGCAGAGACTTGGGCCCATGAAAGGCAGGCCACTCTGCCATTCCTACTCACTATTCCCAGTGACCCTCCACAGGCAGCAGCACACAGTTTTCCAAACCCTCCCTCCTTCTCTCACCCATTCTCTTGCATCATGGGGCTGCCTCAGGTCTGCTGATCCCCAACCCCAAACCCTGCTCCTGGTCTGAAGCCCCCTCTTTCCTTCCGCTTCTTGGTGCTTTGCTACCCAGTTCACCAAATTCTCTCCTTCAGACCTCAGATTCCACCCACTGTTTAGATTTAACAGGAAAAATCCTGAGACCAAACTCTCCTCAGAGGGTAGGGATAGACTGAGGACTGAGAATTTGAGCAGATGACAGTGGGCTTCTTTTTTATCAGATACGGGAGGCCGGGAAACACTGGTACATCACATGATTTTGCCCTATCCCACCCACATCCTTCACACCCAGCAGTTAGTGGCTGTCCCATCTTCTCTGTTGTTCCAGTGTGTTACCCTTGCTCCCACCCAGACTTTCTGAGTTTCCCATGGCACAAGCAGAGATCTGAGCTCACAGGTATCAGCACAATAAAGGATTTAAATAAGATATTGCTGTTAAAGTGCTTAGCAGCACAATGTCTGCGATGGGCAGGCTCAGGGCTAATATAAAAAGCCTGCAACTCTTTCTGATTCCTGTCAAGCCAGGTGTGTTAGGGGTAGGGGTGTGTGTGTATGTGTGGCCAGAAACCCTGCCTACCGTAGGGAACACAGGCCCTGGGGCCATGGCCAGCTCCACACTGACTCTCCTTGGGACCCTCAGTCTCTTCTTGAGGAAAATAAGAATCATAATCCATGCAACTTAGATGAGTGTAAGTGTGAGCACATGTCAAAGCACTTTGCAGGTGGGGACACCTTACCAGTATGAGCCGACAGGCAGTACAATATGTTGGCATGAAACTTATTGGCCTAGTTCCAACTTGCAAATAAAATTGTGTTTCTAAATTGGCAGTTGGAAAATGCAGCCCCCTAGAGAAAATCGGGTTCTAGACAAGATGTTTCAATTAGACTCCTCCAGCTGTAAGCAGACTCAGGAGTTCGGCTGCCTGCATTGATATACTGGGTCTTACACACACTTACAATAAAAGTCTGTCTAGTCAAAGATATGGTTTTTCCAGTAGTCATGTATGGATGTGAGAGTTGGACTATAAAGAAAGCTGAGCACCAAAGAATTGATGCTTTTGAACTGTGGTGTTGGAGAAGACTCTTGAGAGTCCCTTGGACAGCAAGGAGATCCAACCAGTCCATCCTAAAGGAAATCAGTCCTGAATATTCATTGGAAGGACTGATGCTGAAGCTGAAACTCCAATACTGGTCACGTGATGCGACCTGACTTACTTGAAAAGACCCTGATGCGAGAAAGATTGAAGGCAGGAGGAGAAGGGGACAACAGAGGATAAGATGGTTGGATGGCATCACCAACTCGTTGGACATGAGTTTGAGTAAGCTCCAGGAGTTGGTTATGGACCTGGAAGCCTGGCATGCTACAGTCCATAGGGTCCCAAAGAATGAGACACGACTGAGCAACTGAACTGAACTGAACACAGACTTTGGAAAGTGACTTTGCATCCCAAGCCTCAGTTTACTCACCTGTGAAATGGGGATATAGTTTCTTTCTCTTAGAATTGTTGTGGGGGCAAAAATAATTTATGTGACAGTATAGCACAGTGCCTGACACATAGAAATGCTTGATAAATAATAGCCATTTTATTATTTCCTAAGAAGTGTTGCTCTGGACATGTTGAATGAATGAATAGCTGCTAGTGTGGATTTCATTTATGAGGGGGTCCTTTTTTTTCTTCTCTGATGTTTTCAGGCTTATTCCATTTGACCATGCTTGGCTGGGAACAATTTTGACTAGGCATGTGAGAAAGGAATTGAGAAAAGGAAAAGCTTCAACCAGGGGTAGAAATGCTGACTATAGAAGACAGTGAGATTCTGGGAGCAAACCCACCAGCCACCTGAGAGCTAGCAAGGAGGGTCCCTGAGGCCTATTCCTGTCGTTAAGCTGTTCTTTCCCTCTCTGCTTCTTCAGAGTGCCCAACTTGCCTCTGGTTTTATTCCTAAGTGCAATTCCTGGATTCATCCTGGCAGGACTTTTGGTATCTTTCTGGGTAGCCAGATGAGATAAGCAGTAGACAATTTTCTACAAAAGAATAAGTAACTATTATAATATCTAGGGGCTCCTACCCTGTGCCCACTCCCCCCACCCCCCACCCCATCTCCTCAGCCAACTGTCAGGGATGAGCCTGTGGGCAGAGGCCAATTTCATGACACATACACCCTGCTCAAATCCAGAAAGCAGGGTGGAGATTTCCATGGTCACTCTGAGAGCAATCGTTTGGTCCGGTCTTTGCCTTTGACTTACTCGGTGGCCTTTGAAAAGTCCCTCTCCTCTCCAGATCTCAGACTCTCCATCTACAAAATGACGGGATTGACCCTTACAGTCTCTGAAGTTCTTTCTGTCTCTGAAAGTGGCAGAGTGGTGTGAGTTATCAACCTGGGTTGGAATTCTGGCTCCACTGTTTTCTGACTGTGTGGCCTTGGGTGAGCCCCTTAAGTTCTTTAGATTGATCCCCCTCTGTAAAAGGGGGTGATAAATAATAATCTACCCTATAGGGTTGTGCATGCCTTCTCAATCCCTCAGTCGTGTCTGACTCTTTGCCACCCTGCGGACTGTAGCCCACCAGGCTCCTCTGTCCATGGGATTTTCCAGACAAGAATAATGGAGTGGGTTTCCTCCTCCAGGAGCTCTTCCAGATCTGGGGATTAGACCCAAGTCTCCCGAGTCTCCTGCATTGGCAGGTGGATTCTTTACCACTGAACCACCTGGGAAACCCACACTATAGGTTTGTAGCAAAGTCTAAATTAAGACATTTGCAGTTAAAGTACTTAGTACAGAATCTGCCCATGGTCAGGTTCAAGAAAGCAGGCTAAATATCAAAAACCTGCACCCCCTACTCTGATTGCTGTCAGTCAGGCCAGGTGAACTGGGCCCTGGAGTGATATGTGTGCATATATGTATGTCTGTCTGTGGATGCATGCCAGGGCATGTGGAGGGTTTGGCCTCCCCCAGAGCACTCTGGGAAGATCTGTCCAAGGAACCTCCCTGAGGGTACCAACTGAGTTGGAGCAGGCATCTCATTCGCAGAAGCCACCGCTCATGGCCTTCTCTTCACTGCAGCATGTCCCAGTCTTTGAGGCTCCAGACATCTTCATTGCTTCTTGAATAGTTTTACTTGAAGAGGCAAAAACTGATCCCTCCCAACCTGGATGCAAGCAGCCCCCATGAAGAAAGCAACCTGTTCTATCTCTCTCCAGGGCTTTGCTCTGTCCTGGAGGGCTGCCCGAAGGCAAGGAGTCTTATCTCTTCTCTAGCCCCTGCACCCAGGTTCTGGATTTTGAACTCAGGTCAGCTCTGTCTGCGGACTCAATCCCTTCTTTTTTCTGTTGTTGGACCACACAGTGTTTGCTTCACACTGGACACTCAGCTAAGTGATGCAGGAAGTAGGCCCCCGGGAAGGCAGATACCGCCTAGCAAAGCAGATAACCAAGTGAAGCCTCTGGATGCCTCTGGGGCCCGGGGCAGGCTCAGAGATAAGCGGAAATGCCAGGCTTATCGCAGCAGCCCGAGTTCTAGAGAAGCCATCCTGGCCAGCCCACCTCGTTCCCTGGGCTCCGGGCAGTCGGGCATCTCCAAGCAGAGTAAACACTGGGCTGGCACGGCCACAGCAGCAGGACAGGACTCTGTGCCTCACTCTGGCACTTCGCAGTCCCAGCGCCAGAGGCCAGCAGCGGGCGTCGAATTACACCCAGATATTTGCGGTAAGCAGGCTGGTCTGCTTTGAAGTAGGAACCCAAGTAACAATTATTAGGTTCACAGGACAAAGGGAGCCTCTGTGACAATTGTCGCCTAGATCTGAGTCCTCTTGGACCAAGAAACTCCGTCAGCAGAAACTTTTGGTTGATGAGTATAGCCTGGGGGTGGTCAGCACAGGCCTTTCCTGACGTAGTGGGCAGACAAGGCCAAGGGGCAGCTAACCCAGAAGTTGTCCACGTTGAACCCTGCAAGACTTTCTGAGGTTCTGTTTCATCTCTGGTTTCCTTTCGGGAGTAAGTGCAGCTTCGTGGAAGACGTGTTTGCACTTTCTGGTTGCACATCCCGAGCGGTGGATGCAGAGTGGTGGCCTGGGGGAGGTCAGGTGGCTGGGGGAGCTGATTTAGGTTTGGGAAGACACACCCTTTGTCCCTGCCCCTACCCCACAATGAGGTGACTGAGTAGGCTGCTGTGCTCGTGGGCTGTCCGTCTGGGGTGGGATGGGCGTGGTGAGGGGTGGTGAGTCCGAGTCTCTACTGTTTTCATGTACTAACTATGTGCCAAGTGCTGTGCTGAGTGTTTTGCTTATCTGAATACTCAAATAGCCCTGAGGCTATTGCACTATTATGAGCCCCTTTTACAAATGAGGAACACTGTGTTCACAGAGGTTAAGTAAGTTCCAGCTGGCCCTTACGGGCACTTAGGCGTACTTACCTACCCAAGTAGGTAAGCACACCTTTCCTCAAGATATGTGGACTCCATCTCTCAGAAAATTGTCTTATTTGATTTTGTTAGGACCAGACCCTTCACTGCCTTGTGCCGCCACACTTGTTATGAGTCCACAAACATGCAAATTCTACCGCACGTTGGGCTCCCCCAGATGTTGTACCTGTGAGCTCCTCAAAACCTACTTCCCATCCTGCTTCCCAGCAGCAAACACAATGAAGTCTCTGAGCAGTTCTTTCTGGTGTTTGCCTCCAATTCTCTCCTTATCGATTTTGTTCATTATTTATGGATTTCATTTTAAGAGAAATGAAGATTTAGCTCTCTCCATTTTCCCTTTACAACTCTCATAATATTATATATCACTGCTTTAACTTAATACAATATTTACTTTATTATGGCATAATATAATATATATATAATGTAACATTATAATGTGTGTGCTGTGCTTAGCCACTGTCTGACTCTTTGTGACCCCATGGACTGTGCCCGCCAGGCTCCTCTGTCCATGGAGATTCTCCAGGCAAGAATACTGCAGTGGGTTGTCATGCTCTCTCCAAGGGATCTTCCCAAGCCAGGAGCTGAACCCAGGTCTCCCACATTGCAGGCAGATTCTTTACCATCTGAGCCACCAGGGAAACCCAAGAATACTGGAGAGAATTGCCATTCTCTTCTATAGGGGATCTTCCTGACCCAGGAATCCAACAGGGGTCTCCTGCATTGCAGGAAGATTCTTTATCAGCTGAGCTACCAGGGAAGTCCAAAAGTCTGATGCTCTACCAACTGAGCTATCCAGGCTCCTATGTAAATATTATTCATTGAAAATTCAATCATGTACTTAAAAATTTTTTTTTAATTTTTTAGTTGGAAGATATTGCTTTACAATGCTGTGTTGATTTCTGCTGTACAACAACGCAAACCGGTCATTATATATATAACCCTTCCCTGTTTAGCCTCCCTCCCCTGCTGCCATCCCACCCCTCTAGGTCATCACAGAGCTCCACGCCGGTCTCCCTGTAATCGTGTATTTTGATTTCATTCTTTCCTGGACTCTGATTTTCTTGGAGACTCTGATTCCTTCTGTTCCCCTTTTGCCCCGTGGCTGGCATCATACTGATGGCTAACATCTGAGCACTCGCTGTGTGCCAAGCTTTGTTCCAGGCGCCTCGCAAGCATTCTCAAGTGACCCTCCTGACAACTCCATGAAGCCTGTGCACTGTTATTATGTTACACTCCAGGAAGTACAGACTGAGAGAGGTTAAATAGACTGGCCCACGATTCTGCCTAATAACGGGCAGAGGCAGGAGTTAAATCCTGGTCATCTGACCCTGGGCCCCATACTCGTAACATTTCACATGTCTTTAACTCTATTATATTTCATAATGTCTGTAGTATTTCTTTGATAAATTCCTTTCCTCTTTCTTTCCTTTCTCCACCTGAACTCCAGTTAATTAGATGTAGGACCAGCTTAATCCACTATCTCTCTTTCTTTTTTCTCCTAATGTACACGTCTTCTGCTTTCAGTTCTGTTTTCTGGATTATTATCTTATTCCAGATAAGATAATATCTTCCTCTCCCTGTATTGGATTTTTAATTTATTTATTTTTTATTTTACTTTACAATTCTGTATTGGTTTTGCCATACATTGACATGAATCACCACGGGTGTACATGAGTTCCCAAACCTGAACCCCCCTCCCACCCCCCTCCCTACAACATCTCTCTGGGTCATCCCCGCGTACCAGCCCCAAGCGTGCCATATCCTGCATCGGACATAGACTGGCAATTCGATTCTTACATGATATTATACATGTTTCAATACCATTCTCCCAAGTCATCTCACCCTCTCCCTCTCCCACTGAGTCCAAAAGTCCGTTATACACATCTGTGTCTTTTTTGCTGTCCTCCATACAGGGTCATCATTGCCATCTTTCTAAATTCCATATATATGTGTTAGTATACTGTATTGGTGTTTTTCTTTCTGGCTTACTTCACTCTGTATAATTGGCTCCAGTTTCATCCATCTCATCAGAACTGATTCAAATGTATTCTTTTTAACGGCTGAGTAATACTCCATTGTGTATATGTACCACAGCTTTCTTATCCATTCATCTGCTGATGGACATCTAGGTTGTTTCCATGTCCTGGCTATTATAAACAATGCTGCGATGAACATTGGGGTACATGTGTCTCTTTCAATTCTGGTTTCCTCAGTGTGTATGCCCAGTAGTGGGATTGCTGGGTCATAAGGTAGTTCTATTTGCAATTTTTTAAGCAATCTCCACACTGTTCTCCATAGTGGCTGTACTAGTTTGCATTCCCACCAACAGTGTAGGAGGGTTCCCTTCTCTCCACACCCTCTCCAGCATTTATTGCTTGCAGATTTCTGGATCGCAGACATTCTGTGAAGTGGTACCTCATTGTGGTTTTGATTTGCATTTCTCTAATAATGAGTGATGTTGAGCATCTTTTCATGTGTTTGTTAGCCATCCGTATGTCTTCTTTGGAGAAATGTCTATTTAGTTCTTTGGCCCATTTTTTGATTGGGTCATTTATTTTTCTGGAATTGAGCTGCAGGAGTTGCTTGTATATTTTTGAGATTAGTTGTTTGTCAGTTGCTTCATTTGCTATTATTTTCTCCCATTCGGAAGGCTGTCTTGTATTGGATTTTTAAATGTTAACATTCGTATTTGTAATTCCCAAGACCTCTCTTTTATTCCATGCTTGTTCTTTTTCCACGGTACCCTCTTCTTTTTTAATGGATAGAGAGTCTTTCACACTTTTCTGTGGTTACTAATGAGAGCCTTTTTTGAAACTTTCTTGTTTCTTTTTTCCCTGTTTCTGCCACAATATATTTCTGTTCATTTGTTTTGGGCTCCCCTTTTTATCTTGGGAGCTTTCTCTGAATACCTGGTGATCCCTTAGCTCTGTTGAGGATCAGATGATCCCCAGAGCAGAGCACTGTTGTATTGTGGACCATTGCATCTCTTCAGAAACAGATCTGTGATCTGCAGGGAAGGGGGGGGCAGGAGAGGAGTCACGGCTTTGAATGGACTCCTCAGCCTTGAGTTTCTGCTCCCCTCTTCCTCCAACTGGGATCTCAGGGTCCACAAACCTCTCTAAGGTTCTTCAGAAAAAGCCGGCTATCACCATAAAGACATTGGAAGACTCTTGGGGTTCAGTGCACACTGACCACAGCCTCTGGCAAACAGAGGTCTCCCTGTGCCTTGCTGGGAGTGGATTGGCTGCCAGTTGTCACCCAGGAAAGATGAGATGTCACTACACTTGCTACTCTGGGACCATCCAGCTTGGTTGCCTCTCTGGCCTGCGTTCTCTTGACTTGGTGGGTGGAATGCCTCTCCTGCCCTCTGGGCAGGCACCATTGTCCCAAAAGAATTGCCTGTGGCTCTCGCTGTGCCCTCTAACTCACGGAGCTGGAGAGAAGCCATGCTCCAGCCCTCAGAAAGCCGATGTGCTCATAAACTCATTTCTTCTGGAGGCTGAGAAGTGAAAGGGCTTCACAGTTGGTCCTGTTCATCAAGGAGGCCTAAGGACTTGTCCTGTCGGCATATTCTGAGCTTTCTCCCAGAGGGTCCTAGAGTTTACTTCTGGGAATTGTGAGGGCTTCTTGCCCTCTGCTCATTTGATTGTTCTGGGAAACCCCAGCTGCAGCCTCCTCCTTCCACTTTCTCACAGGGATCAGCCCAGCCCCCTGCTCCTATTGGAGCCTCCTTAGTTCATTCCTTCTATATAGTTGCCTTGAATACCTACATCTCAGGCATGTTGGTGTGCTGGGGATCATGGCAAGCCAAAGGGGTGCTGTTCTGGGCTCAAGGGCCTTCAAAGTAGTTCTGGAAGAGTGGATGACACAGCAAACACATTCACCGTAAACCCGCTGACTTGCAATTACTTGTCGCTTAAGGGAGACCAGGGGCAAATCCTTTTGCAACGCAAATAATTAGCTTTTGATATAAATAGATGTCTGGGACACTTACTTGTGACCATTGTGTTCATCTCGACTTTCAAAATATCTTTCCAGACTTTATTAATGTAGGACTTGCCTGGAAGCAGGCTGCTCTGAGATCTCTAGAGCAGTGGCCATAGTGAAGCAGCCTGTGCCAAGCATCGGTAGGAACGGTCTCCCAGAGACAGCATCAGTCTCTTTAGACTATGGGGACTTCCTTTCACAAAGATTATCAGGACCTACTGAAGGACATTGTGCTGAGTGTTAGACTTCCAGAGCTTTCTCTAGGCAGACATTTCCCAAGACTGGGTCCAGGGAACCACAGTTCCACAGGGAAGTGTTCAGCAGGAAGTAGGGGGAAGGAGTGAGTTCCTGGTAGGATGCTGATTTCTTTCTGTGGCAGATGACTGCTGCTGAGGTACAGAGTGAGGCCCCAGCAGTGTGCCCAGTGTGCCCTAAATTTCTTTTTCCAAGGACAGTTTATCTATGTGTTTTAAATCACAGTAAATGTAACAGACCAGTGCTCTTTGGAGCATGCTCTGGGCCATTCCACCAATGACACCTGGTCTGTGCTCCCAGAAACGGGTCTGGATTTCTATATGGGCTGCTAAGGGCAGTTGTCCTGACAGAGGAGGGTGGCAAGGGGTTTGTGGTCAGGCTGCACACTGCGTTTACCACTCACTTGCAGCTTCAGACAGCTAAATGATCCCAAGGTGCTTTAGATGTCAGAGTTCCAGGTCGAATTTATTCTCATAATTGCTTTCATTCAGAAGGAGGGGGTTTAAGGGGATGCTAACACTCACCTCCCTGCTGCCGGCCTTCACCAGAGATATGCTGTCCTCAGGAGGTTGTATGCCTGGGGCCACCTTGGACAGAGTCCCTCTCTGGCCCTGCTTTCTCTCTATGAGGACCTGGAGGCAAGTGGTGCCCGTGGACTGCTCCATGGCAGCCTCAGGCACTATGGTGCCCCCTTGCACCCCACCTTAGTGTCAGCTTGAGCGTGTCCTTTTGTCTGCTGTATTATTGATATTTCTGTGAAAGTTTCATTTGAACCAAGGGTTTCTGATCCTAAAACATTTGGAAACCACAGGAAACATGGGTCCCCTTGCTCTCTAAGGCCCTACTGCGTCTGTTTCAGTCTTTCAGTTTATAGACTGGATGCCTGATGCCTGTGCAGTCATCCTTGCAGGAGAAAGGGGTGGCTGGCAAATGGTCCCCAGAGGGCTCTGCAAGGAACATGGCCTGCAGGATGACACTTGGGGAGAAACCTAGGCCCTCGCTAGCCCCTCACCTCTATTTTTAGGTACAAATGATTCATGACTGGGGGCCCCATGTGGGGAGGAACATGCATACCCACCTCTACAGAAGCCTAAACACCTTTGTGGTATCAGCAAAGTAGGGGCAACAAAATTTTGTTTTTAATTTGCAAAAGAATCAAATTTTTTCATCATGGCAAAGATCAGAACTCTGTTGAATGGCCTCACATTTCTTCCTGTTTTGGTCTTGCTTCTTATTGTGAATTGGATGTGTATGTGGTTTGGGTGGGAGCAATGTACTCCTCAGTGCTTTGGATCTCTTAAATCCTTACTCTGCCCTGGTGTTCCTTATAGAGTCCAGCTTTGGGGACGTTACCTAAAGGATTTCTTTTCTTCTAACCTTTAGTTTCAGCTACATGAACGCCTGCCTGTCCTGGGCAGATTCTTAAAATATTTGCCCATCAGCAGCCTCTCAGAGAGGAATGTTAAATGCTGCCATGATGTCAAAGGGGCCCCGAGGAGAAGGGCCTGGGCCAAGCCCAGCCTGTCACTCATGGCCACGGCAGAGTGGGAGATAAGCAAAGGCAACGGCTCATAGAAAGCCTGGTCCTCTGGGCTCCCTGAACAACCCAGGCAGTCCCTAGCTAAAGAACAATGAACTTCCAGACAGCACTGCCCAAGTGAAAGCCAGAGGTCTGTGGCTCTTCCGAATCTTCACCCTTGGAGAGTCTTCATCAGGATGTCAGGAGTCCCTAAGGAGAGTTTGGGGCCCCAGGGGCTGCCGGGGCTGGGCAAGGCCTGCTTAACCACCATGGACAAAAAGCTCAACATGCTGAATGAGAAGGTTGACAAACTGTTACATTTCCAAGAAGACGTCACGGAGAAACTGCAGTGTGTGTACCGAGGCATGGGCCACCTAGAGCAAGGCCTGCACCGGCTAGAGGCCTCCCGCAGTCTGGGCCCGGCTGGGGCCGACCGCTCCCCACCGTCTGATGCTCAGGCTGGGTGGCCGGAGGTCCTGGAGCTGGTGCGGGCCGGAAGGCAGGATGCCGCCCAGCAGGGCGCCAGGCTTGAAGCCCTCTTCCGGATGGTGATGGCTGTGGACAAGGCCATTGCCTTGGTGGGGGCCGTGCTCCAGAACTCGAAGGTGGTGGATTTCATCATGCAAGGGAGTGTCCCCTGGAGGAAGGGAAGCCTGGCGGACGTCCCTGAGGAGGTTGGTTCCTGCTTCTGTGCCCCGGTGCCCTTCTGGCTGGAAGGGAGGCTCAGGGCCCTGGTGGGTTGCCCAGATAGGAAGCTAGTCTTCGGAGAGCGGGAGGACTGTTTTCTCCTCTAGTGTCTCCTGCATGACTTGTTGATGGGAAAAAGGAGAGGTGGAAGCTTAAAGGCCATAGGTGGATTTCCAGACAGGGCAGGACAGTTGGGTTTCTCCCTTGTGCCCTGGCGAAGACTGTGGGGCCCTGGGCAGGGCAGGGCACCTAGAAATGGGGGGACAAATGAGCCACTAGGGAGAGGAGGGCAGTTACACTTCTCTGACATCCCGGGGACTTCTCTCCTTACACCTGGGGTGGGCGAGAGGTGGGGAGCACTCAGTTTACCCTGACAGAGCCCCTCCTTTGGAAACCCAGACCCCCCCTTCCTGTCCCCAACCTTGTGCTGTGTCCCTGAGTGGGTGGAGTATGCAGCTGCCTGTGGGGAGATGAGTGTTGACAGTGACCCACGGGGGACGCAGGCCGGAGCCAGAGCCTGGGGGTGGAGTGTGGCATTTCTGGGAGTGGCTGTTCCCAAGGGTTGCATAATCAGATCCACTGGCTAAAGGGCGCTTGGCTGGGGTGCGGGGTGTCTGTGTGTGCATGTGTGTGTGAGGTGTGTAGAGGCAACACTCTGTTTGGGAACAGCTAAGGGTCAGCCACCTAGCAACCCGCAGATGTTGGCCTGGAGCTACCCTTTCAGATCTTTGCAGCTTCCCCTTCATGGAATCTGAGCTTGACTCTAGCAGTGACTGAGGCTTTCCGGAGCAAGGCTGCAGGACTTTGCCTTCCTCCCCGCCCCCAGCCAGGCCAGAAGTCACTTTGCAGACCCCTTTCCCTCTGGCCCTGCAGCTTCTCCACAGTGGGCCCCTCCCGCGCAGCTCTCTGCTTTCTGCACCTCCCCTGAGAGTCAAGCCGGTAGGGAAACTATGACCTGCTCTTGACTCTGATAACCAACCTCAGCTTTAAAAAAGAGAAGAAATATAATTTATGCACATAGCAAAAATCATTCTCCCTCCTACTCATCCCCCAGTCCCCAGGACAACCCTCCTCTCCCAACAATCATAGGAGCCTATTTCCTATGAAACCTTCCTGACAGAAACAGTTAATCTATAAGCACATTGGTATACACACCATCCTCTTTGTTTTAACTAAAATATTATTCACATTGTACTGGGCTTGATTATTTTTAAAGTTTTTTGGGCATTATTTTGGGCATTGTTTCATACTTATAACTAGTAAGTGTTCTTGTACTTGTTTTTTAAGTTGCAGAGAGTTCTATTTTTGAGAATGTGTCTTAAGTTGTTAATCAGTCCCATATCATTATGTACATTATTTCTCATTTTTAGCTTCTATAAATAATGATGCAGTGACTATCCATGGAATTGTGAGTTTATCTATATGACACACTCCTAGAAGTGACAATGCTAAGCCAATGGGTAAATTTATACAATAAATAATGCCAGACCAACCTTCAAAGAAGTTATTTTAATTAAGTAACATATGGGAATGCTTGTTGCATTCCTATTTTTGCTAACAAAGCATATTACCCAGTTTTTCATTCATTGTCTGTCTGGCGAATGAAAACATCTTATTATGCATGTGTTTCTTTAAAAGAAAAATTTTTAATATAAAAAATGTCAAATGAATAAAAATAGATTAGTATAATGAACCTTGTCAGCCCACAAATAGACGCTCTTTCCCACCCACTTCCCTCTTTCCAGATTATTTTAAGGAATATCTGAGACACTGGATCATTTCTTCCATAAGCAACTCAGCTAATATATCTAAAACATAAGGGGTCTTTTAAAAAACATTATCATGATACCCTTCATATCTAAAGGTAAACAGTAATTTGATGTTACCAACCAGTGTTCAAATGTCCCTGATCAGCTAATGTTTTATTTGTTTACTTTTAGAATTTGTTTATTTGAGATAAAATCCAAATAAGGCAGTTGGTTATATCTTTTTAAAGCAAACTCTTTTTTTTTTAATTCTTAAATTTTCCCTCTTTTCCATTTCTTTTTTTGCCTTTTTCTTGATTTTTAAGAATTCTTCATATATAAGTGAAGTTAGCTGTCACACATGTTGCAGATATTTAGGCATTTCTGGATAAGGCAAAGTCATGGAACTTTTAATTTTCTTGCCACAGTTCTTGCCTGCGATTGATCGGGAACATGATTGAACTCTCTTCTGGTCTTTGTATTTAATATACATATCAGTAGCTCTCTACAGGGCTAGATCTAGTCTCCCAGTTAGGCTGTCAGCTCCTTACCTTACCCCCGTGAGAGACCTCTACTTCCTTCTGTGTGCTGGCAGGGCTTTCTCACAGAGGGTGTCAGAAAAGGGGCCATTAAATAGCTGAGACTGAGCCCCAGCTTTTAAACACACTGTGGATGCTGAAAACAGTGCATTGTGGAGACTTTCTGGAGATCCTCTTCTATTTCCTAGGAGAGTATGGGCATTGCAATTTGTCGAATTGAATTCAGTCGTAGCTCTGGCTGCCAGGACTTCATGAAGCTTCTCCTCAGGCCTGGATTGCCCAGTGACACTTCATTTGGTTGTAGCAATGGATCAGATTATTACTGGAAGCCGTATACTCTCTCATGGAGGGAGTCAGGCTCAGCCAGGGTGCACAGAAGCACAGTCAAACTGCTCAGAATGCATCAGTCCTCAAGGTGCCTAGGTGTTTGGGGTTTATCCTCCTTCTTCTGAATACATCAAAACAAGGCTGGGACCAAAAGATTGAGCCTTAAAGTCAAAATCCAGCTCTGCCTGCCTGTGTGTGTGTGTGTGTGTGTGTGTGTGTGTGTGTTCGTGTGCGCGCAGTGCACCTCCCTCTACCAAACACACAGGGAGGGAGAAGATAGTCTGAACCCCACAAGGTCTGCCAAAGGACAATCTGTGTGAATCAGTCTGTTTGAATCTTTCTCCACCGGTAGGTGAAGCAGGAGGCAGCTGTGATAATGCTTCCAGTTCCCCAACTCCTGGGGTGGCAGGACAGAGTCTGTAGAAAGAGACCCAGGGAGAGATCTCCATAGAGCAGGGGATCCAGGTCACGATGATGCTGGTGATAATCGTGATGACAACAGTCAACCTTATTAAGTGTTCCCATGTGTTATGTTGTTACCATTAAGAGGGCAAAACTTGCTGTCCTGGAATCACAAAGACATGAATAGGAAACAAGGCCGAGAGAAGTGGTCACAGGGTAGGAAAATCAGTGGAACCAACCTGGAAGCAATACCTTTTGTTTGTAAAAAAGCTGAAGTCTTCCAGGCCTCACTGAGTCACAAAAGAGCAGGCTCAAGCAGCTAATGATTAGAACACTAGAGTCACAGGCCCAGGTCTGATGCACGTTCCTAAGTTGTTTCACAGATACTATAACTGCCACCAGAGGGAAAAGGCCAGCTGCATATTGACCAGACTGCAGCCATGCCATAAACTGCTCCATCCTGAGCAGTACTGAATTTATGGCTAGGGCAATTTCAAGAACTGGCCTCAAGAGAATGGGATTAACACTGTTGCTCATAATAATCTATAACTTTGTGGGTGTTCGAATAATTATAGCTTGCTCTAACCATATATGTAAGCAGGCAATTAAAACTGTCAGCAAAGAGATGGTACAGATCCATGTCAACATCTTCACTCTGAAAATACAGTGTCCTATGTCAGCATGAAGAATTTACAGAAGTCAGACAGACCCCTAATCCCATAGAAATGGAATATGGCACCCTGTGTCAGCATGAAAGAGTTACAGAAGAGGGATTTTTCCCCATAATTCCATAGAAATGGAATGATGTTTTGACAAGTGGGGATTTGTAAGCAACATTTGGCAAGAAAGAGCTCTGTGTCAGAGCACCCTTTTATCTTGTCACCAAACTTAAACCAGGCACCTCCATGCTCGACTCATCTCTGGCCCAAACACACCTTTCAGACCTTTTAATCACACAATCTGTTGCCTAACATGTTGGTTCTTTCTGCAGATCAAAGAACTAGAAATGAAGAGTAAGTAATTAACAGATGACCAGATCTCTTCCTTAGTTTCTTCTTTAGTAATCTCGCAATGTAACTAACTGTGTGAACAAACCGTGAACAAGATAGCTTCCACAAGCCTGCATACAGTGGGGGGTGAGGATGACTCTGACTCCTTATCTCAGTGATGAACTGAGGTTAATTTTTTCTTCCCTTTTAAAAACTTTCATGGCTGAGCAGATTCTTTGAAGGTGGTTTTTGGGGGAACAGAGTCTACCATCTCCCCAGATTGCTGGCATTCTGATTAAAAGCAACTTTCTACCAACACTTGCCTCTCTCAAGTATTGATTTTTGAGCAACAGGCAGCTGAACCTGAGTCAGTAACAAACCTAATCTTCACCCTTAGTGTCAGGGAGACATGCAAGAGAGGTGAGGACTGTGGTGCCCCAGTTAGAGGGAATTGCTCCAGGTGATTTTTGCCATTTGGGCTTAGAGTTGACAGGTCATCAGATTTTCTTTTTTTTTTTTTTCAAGAGAAGCTGGGAACCTAGAATTTTTTCTAATCAGTTTTATTAAGGTATAATTCCCATACAATAAACTGTATATATACAACTGAATATGTACATCTTAAGTACACAGTTTAACAAATGTATATACACTAATAAGCACCACCACAATCAAAATGTAGAACAATTCTCTAAGCCCAAAAGGGAGCTTAGAATTTTGATGTAAAATGCTATGCAAGCCAAATAAAACTCTAGTTCTTTTTGGACTCTGGGCTCCCAGTTGATGCCTCTCTGGCCAAGGTAGGAGAAAGGGCATTCAGTCTCTGGGCTTAGACCAGACCTGGGTCTGTGACAAGTGCCAGGAGGAATCTTAGGGGCCATACTCTAGATGGGGTTTAAACCCAACCAGTCTGGCTCAAGCATCCTATTCTATAAAGTCAAAGACTCAGAAGCACCAGGGGAACCCAACAAGGGTCAGGGCACCTAGAAATATTTGCACTCAGAAATACTGAGTGCTCTGGATGATTTCAGGAGCACAGCGCATACACTGGTCTGGTGTGGACCATTCAGTTAAGGAAGAACTGCTGAGAGCCTCTGTGGGTAGGCTCTGAGCATCCTACACAATCCACTCATCTGTTCAGACAGGATAAAATCACCAGAGCTAATCACCTTGTGTTGGGAGAACTCCTCAAGAAATTCTACAAATGAACTCCCTCAATCCTCCCACTGCTCTGTTATTAGATATTATTCTCCCCATTTCACAGATGAGAAAAGTGAGAGGCAGAGAAGTTAAGGATCTTATCAAATGGTTAAACCAGGTTTAAATCCATCAAGTTTAGCTCAAGGGTCCTGTACTATATAGACAGAACCATAGAATCCACCTACCTGGCTCTCAGGCAAATATTCATTAACAGTGACACTCCCACTACAAGCGTGGATTCAGTATCCAACCCAAGCCAACACTGGAATAGTCATAACTGACTAATCTAAATGGACTCAAATTTATTTTCCAAGCTTGATCTAGTATTTTGAGGTCTGGTCTATTTAGATCGGGGACTAGGTCTGCCCCTTACCTGCAATACAGTAACCCATTTGAAAGGACTTGGTGACTTTGGGAAAACCTCAGTGTCTTTATCTCTAAAGTAACAATAGTAATTCGTACCCTCTAGTATTACTGCGAGACTACATGAAATAACCTAAGTGTTTCTATTTCAAGCCCAAGGTAGGTGCTCAACAAAATGTTTGTGGCCTCAGTGATGACAGTGATAAGTTTTATGGTCATTCTTTTAGAACAAAGAGCGAGTGGAAGAGAAGGAAGCAAAACCAAAGCCCACACTGAGCACCAGAGGTGTACAAGCTGAGCTCAGGGGCCCTTGGGAAGGTGAGTAGGGCCCCATCTGCTTTATCCCACATGCACACCCAACAGTTTCAGGGTTAAAAATACCACCACCATAACAAATGTGATCACTGAAAAACTGCTGAAATGTCTTCTTCCTCTTTTCTTGAAGTTTTTTTTTTTTTTTCATGTTTATCCCACTCTGTATTGCTATGCTTATTTCACTTGGATTTAAATTTTTATGGATTTTTAAAGGTTTAATTTTCTTTTATACTTTTTGCATAATATTTACATGCTTCCAAAGCTGAATTGATAAAACAAGCTATACTAAGTCTAGCTTCTATGCATGTTCCGTGCATCTCATTTTCTCCCCCACATTTGTAACCATTTAAAAAAAAATTGTCTTATCTTTCCTTTAAGGTCAAATCTCTTCAGACCACATTGTAAGTGGTTATACACATGTATGTGTGTGCTCACACTCACACACAGCCTCCCTTTAGACAAACAGAAACACATCCCACACTTCTCCACTTTGTTTTCTCCATCTGTATAACCTGAGATCACTCCATAGCCGCATATGGAGATAGTCGTTTCTCCTTTTTTATGCCTGAGTGGCCCTGGGTTAGTCAAACAGCTCCATCTTGATGGTCACTTGGGTTATTTCCAGTCAGCCTAGAGTTATAAACACTATATATGCACTGAATGGCCTGCTACATATTCTTTGGAAAGTTTCCTCCAAATGAGAGAGTTATCCTGCTTATTTCCCTATAGAGAGCCAGAAGGCAGACCTGCCAGAAGGGACAGGATCTGACCTTCCTACCCAGGCAGAGGCCCCACCAGAGCAGAGAGACGGAATTTCTGGCCCAACTCAGGTGCACCCAGAAGTGGAAGTCCAAGCTCCTAGAGCATCCAGCGAGAACCCCAGGATTGGCCTGGAACTGTCTGTGGTGTCTGAAAGGGTCAGTGAGGCTCCCACTGGGCAGGAGGCTGCATCGAGTGCAGGACGAGGAACATCAGCCAGTAGGCCTGACCCTCGGCCCTCGGTGGAGGGCATGAGGCTGACTCCAGCACCACCAGCTCAGGCCAAGGCAGCTCACTGTGGTGGAGAAACACCTCCAAGGTAAGGCATGTGCCTCCAAGCTGGGAAAGGAAGGGGGAATTAACTGCAGCCCCTAGGCTAGAGCGTGGCCAAGGGGACAGCTGCTCCTGTAGAATGTCCACTGTGCGCAGTGCTGGCTAGCCTCATAAGGGGAGGATAAGAGAAGGCCAAGGCCCTGCTTTCAGGAGCTTAGAGCACTGGTTCTTACCTGGTACCCATAAGAGTTACCGGAAGGAATTTTTAAGATACCAATGAACAAAGATTCTGATTTATTCAGTCTGGAACAAGGTTCAAACATTGTCTGTTTGTTTTTAAAGCTTCCCAGGTAAGTCCCACGTGGAACAAGACTGAGAATCACCAGTTCTGACAGCCACAGTAATAGCGATAATGACACCTAAAAGATGGGGTTCACAGAACACATCCCAAGTGACAGTCATTGGCTGAGCATTTCACAGATATCATCTCATTTTATTCTCAAAACATCCCCAGGAGGTATCCTCAATTTATTGATGAGGAATCAGGGTCAGGTTGCCCAGGGTCACACAGCTAGGGGTTCAGAGTTGGAATCTGAATCCAGGTGTTTGTTTATTATTGAAGTATAGTTGATTTACTATACTATATTAGTTTCAGGTATACAGAATATGGGACTTCCCCAGTGGCTCAGTGGTAAAGAACCCTCCTGCAATGCAGGAGGCGCAGGAGATGCGGGTTCAATCCCTGCGTCAGGAAGATTCCCTAGAAGAGGGCATGGCAACTTACTCCATTAATCTTACCTGGAGAATCCCATGGACAGAGGAGTCTAGCGGGCTATAGTCCATAGGGTTGCAAAGAGTCAGACACGACCGAGCAACTGAGCATACACTCATGCGTACAGCATAGTGATCAGATTTCTTATAGTTTACACCCCATTAAAAGTTACTATAAGGTAATGGCTATAATTCCCTCTGTTATACAATATATCCTTGTTGTTCTTCTAGTTTATACACAGTAGTTTGTACCTCTTAATCCCCTTCCCCCTCCTCACTGGTAACCAACCAGTAGCTTGTTCTCTGAGTCTGTTTCTGTTTTGCTATATATCTTTTTTTTTTTTTTTGCTATATATCTTAATTTGCATTATTTTTTTTAGATTCCATATATGTTATATCATACAGTAATTCTTTCTCTCTCTGATTTACTTCATTAAGCATAATATTCTCTAGTTGATATACATTGCTACAAAAAGCAGAATTTCATTCTTTTTTATGGCAGAGTAGTATTCCATCTGCTACCACATCTTCTTTATCAGTTCATCTGTTGATGGACACTTGGTTGCTTCTATATCTTGGTTATTGTAAATAGTGCTGCTATGAACATTGGGGGCCTATATATCTTTTCAAATGAATGGTTTTGTTTTTTTTCTGGATGTATATCCAAGATTGGAACTGCTGTGTTATGTGGTGGTTCTATTTTTAGTTTTTTGAAGAACCTCAATACTGTTTTTCATAATCACCACCCCAATTTACATTCTCACCAACAATGTATAAGTGTTCCTTTTTCTCCGTATCCTTGTCAGCATCTGTTATTTGTAGTTTTTTTTGATGAGAGGTGATCTGACTTTTGATGAGATGTGATAGCTTGTTGTTTTGATTTGTATTTCTCTAATAATTAGCATTGTTAAGCATCTTTTCATGTTCTTTTGGTAATCTGTATGTCTCGTTTGGAGAATTGTCTATTGAGGCCCTCTGCCCATTTTTTTCTTTGGGTTGTTTGTTTTTTTATATTGAGTCTATATAAACAAATAGGCCATTTGTATATTTTGGATATTAACCCCTTGTTGGTCATATCATCTGCAAATATTTTCTCCCATTTGGTAAGTTGTCTTCATTTTTTCAATGATTTCCTTTGCTGTACAAAAGCTTTTAATTAGGCCCCATTTGTTTGTTTGTTTTCTTTGCTTTTATTTCTTTTGACTTAAGATACAGATTTTTTTTAAAGTTATTATAATTTACATCAGACTATTCTGACTAACCATTCTTTTCCAGTTTTATGTGTGGAGCCTTATATTTAGATCTTTAATACACTTTGAATTCATTTTTGTATACAATGTGAAAAAGTAGTACAGTTTGATTCTTTTGCATGTAGCAGTCCAGTTTTCCCAACAGTGTTTATTCAAGAGGATATCTTTTCCCCATTGAATATTCTTTCCTCCTTTGTCATAGATTAATTGACCATGGGTGCATGGGTTTATTTCTGGACTCTATTCCGTGCCATTGATCTATGATTCTGTTTTTGTGCCAGTACTATGCTGTTTTGATTATTGTAGCTTTGTAATAGAGCCTGAAGACTGGGAGGGTTATTCCTCCAGCTTTGTTGTTTTTAAGCAAGATTGTTTTGGTAACTTAAGGTCTTCTGTGGCTCCATATGAATTTTAGGATTATTTGTTCTCATTCTGCAAAAAATGTCATGTGTATTTTGATAGAGACCATTAATTCTGTAGATTGCTTTGGGTGGTATGCCTATTTTAACAATATTAATTCTTCCAATCCCAAAATGGGATATCCTTCCATTCCTTTATATCATCTTGAATTTCCTTCATCAATGTTTTATAGTTTTCAGAATAAATGTGTTTTATCTCCTTGGTTAAGTTTCTTCCTAGGTATTTTTAAAATGTGATTTTAAAAGAGATTGATTTTTTACTTTCTCTTTCTGATAGTTCACCATTAGCATATAGAAAATCAACAGATTTCTGTATACTAATCTTGTATCTTGCAACTGTATTGAATTCATTTATCGATTTTTATAGCTTTTGGTTGGAAACTTTAGAGTTTTGCATTTAAAGTATCACGTCATTTGCAAAAAGTGATGCTTTTCTTGTTGAATGCTTTTCTTGTTCCAATACTATGTTGAATACCAAGACATTCTTTTCTTTCATTTTGGATACCTTCTATTTCCTTTTCTTGTCTGATAGCTGTGTTTAGGAGTTCCAATACTATGTTAAATACAAGTGGAAAGAGTGAGATCCTTGTCTTGTTCCTGAATTTAGAGGAAAGGCTTTTTTAGCTTTTTACCACTGAGTGTGATATTAGCTATGAGACTGTCATAGTGGCCTTTATTATGTTGAGATGTGTTCTCTCTATACACACTCCGATGATAATTTTTATCATGAATATATGAATGGATGTTGAATTTTGTCAATTGCTTTTTAGGCATCTATTGAAATGATCATGTGATTTTTATCCTTCCTTTTTGTCATAATGATGTATCACATTGACTGATTTGCAAATATTGAACCATCCTTGGGTCCTTTGAATAAATCCCACTTGATCATGGTGTATGATCCTTTTTTACATATTGTTGAATTTAGCTTGCTAGTATTTTGTTGAGGATGTTTACATCTATATTCATCAAAGATACTACCCTATAACTTGCTTTTATGGAGTATCTTTTTCTGGTTTTGATATCATTGTAATGGTGGCCTCATAGAATACATTTGGGAGTGTTCCATCCTCTTCAAGTTAGTGGACTAATTTGAGAAGGATAAGTCCTAGCTCTTTTTTATAGAATACAAAAGAGAATTACCCTGTGAAGCTGTCCAACCCTGGATTTTGTTTGCTGGGGTTTTTTTAACTTACAAATTTAATTTCCCTGCTAGGGATCAGTTTGTTCAGATTGACTGTTTCCTCTTGATTCAGTCTTGGCAGGCTGTATGTTTCTAGAAATTGTTGATTTGTTCTGAGTTATCAAATTTGTACATATATTCTCTTCTGATTTTTTTGTAGTTCTATGCTATTTGTTATTTCTCCTCTTTCATTTCTTTTGTTTGTTTTTAATTATAGTTCATTTACAATGTTTTATTTTCTGCTCTACAGCAAAATGAGTCAAGTATATATATGTATATATGTATTCTTTTTTAAAATGTTCTTTTCCATTGTAGTTTATCATAGGATAGTGAATATAGTTCTCTGTGCAATAGAGTAGAGACTTGTCCTCTTGCATTTCTTATTTTGTTTATTTGAACCTCTCTCCTTTCTTCTTGATGACAGTGGTTAAAAGTTTATCAATTTTGTTTGTTTCATTGATCTTTTCTATTGTGTTTTGATCTCTATTTTACTTCTTTCCTCTCTAATTTTTATTTTGTCTTTCCTACTGCTGACTTTGGGCTTCACTTATTCTTCTTTTCTAATTCCTTTAGGTGGTAGATTTGGTTGCTTGAGATTTTTATTGTTTATTGAGGAAGGTCTGTATCACTATCATATTCCTTCTTAGAACTACTTTGACTGAACTCCATAGGTTTTGGGGGCTTCCCAGGTGGTGCTAATGATAAAGAATTTGCTTGCCAATGCAGAGGATGTAAGAGACACAGTTCAATCCCTGGCTCAGGAAGATCCCTTGGAGGAGGGCATGTCAACCCACTCCAGTATTCTTGCCTGGAGAATCCCCATGGACAGAGGAGTCTGGCAGGCTACAGTCCATAGGGTCACACAGATTAGGACATGACTGTAGCAACTTAGCATGCACGCATGCATAGGTTTTGGAGCATTGTGTTTCCATTTACATTGTCTCAAGGTATTTTCTGATTTCCTCTTTGATTTCATCATTGACCCATTGGTCTTCTAGTAGCATGCTGTTTAGTCTCCACTTGTTTGTTCTATTCCCCTTTTTCTTTCTGCAATTGGTTTCCAATTTCATATCACTGTGGCTGGAAAAGATACTTAACATAGGAATACACATTCTTTTCAAGTGCACATGGAATGTTCTTCAGGCTAGATCACATGCTAGGCCATAACGCAAGTCTCAAAAAATTTAAGAGGATGGACATAGGTTTCTGGACTCCAATATCTGTGCCCCTAATCACTGTACCATTTTGCTTCTTGTCAGCATTTGTTAAGTCCTAAACACTATGGTAGAGAAAGAATAATGGGTCTTCGGAGGTGGGAGGTTGATATAGGCTGAATCAAGCCAAGGGAGTTTCAGAAGGATTATGCTTGGAGTCCTGGAGATGAGGTTGTGTCCTAACCCTCAGGACTCAGTCTCAGGACCTGCCATCAGCCAACATGGTGCAGGAGAATAATGGGTTAGAACCTGATGATTGTCAGGTCTCTGTGTTATCCAGCAGTGTTCTCCAAGGGCAGTGCACTAAAGGGCACTCTGTTTCCTGGGCTTCTCTGTAAACAGCCTGGTATCCTTCTACACCTGTCCTCTGTTGTTCTGACCTATAACAAAGCCCCTCGAGGCCTGCTGTAGGGAGGGGAGCTGGTGTCTGTGCATGCTGTGGTGACTGGCAGGGAAGCCCAGATACTTTGTCTGCCTTTGTTCTGCAAGGAAATGTGAGTCCCCAGGAGACCTAACCATCTAGAGGGAGGGCTTCCTGGCAGGCATCCCTGGATCCTTGCCAGGGCTCTAAATGTAGAATCTAGGGTGGGGATGAACTTTCCATGAACTTGTTAGGGGCCCTAAAAAGATTCTGGGTGAGAGAGAAAGGTCTCTATGTAAGTTTCAACCTTGAGCTGAAATTGGGCTTAGGAACTGGGGAGATCACTACCTACCCTCCCTCATCTACCACATGGGTATATCTTGAGGAAAATGTTGGCTCTAATTGGCAGCGGCCACCTGACTACCTGTATATTCTTCCAGACACTGGCTTCCTGCAGTTTCCCATGTTCCTTGATCAAGGCAATGCCTCAGCTGGGCTTGGATGCCACATTTCCCATCCTGCCCTGTCATCAGTTCAGTTCAGTTCAGTCGCTCAGTCATGTCTAACTCTGCAACCCCATGAATCGCAGCATGCCAGGCCTCCTTGACAATCACCAACTCCCGGAGTTCACTCAGACTCATGTCCATCGAGTCAGTGATGCCATCCAGCCATCTCATCCTCCATCGTCCCCTTCTTCTCCTGGCCCCAGTCCCTCCCAGCATCAGAGTCTTTTCCAATGAGTCAACTCTTCACATGAGGTGGCCAAAGTACTGGAGTTTCAGCTTCAGCATCATTCCCTCCAAAGAAATCCCAGGGCTGATCTCCTTCAGAAAGGACTAGTTGGATCTCCTTGCAGTCCAAGGGACTCTCAAGAGTCTTCTCCAACACCACACTTCAAAAGCATCAATTCTTTGGCGCTCAGCCTTCTTCACAGTCCAACTCTCACATCCATACATGACCACAGGAAAAACCATAGCCTTGACTAGACGGACCTTAGTCGGCAAAGTAATGTCTCTGCTTTTGAATATGCTATCTAGGTTGGTCATAACTTTTCTTCCAAGGAGTAAGCATCTTTTAATTTCATGGCTGCAGTCACTATCTGCAGTGATTTTGGAGCCCAAAAAAAGAAAGTCTGACACTGTTTCCACTGTTTCCCCATCTATTTCCCATGAAGTGATGAGACCGGATGCCATGATTTTAGTTTTCTGAATGTTGAGCTTTAAGCCAACTTTTTCCCTCTCCTCTTTCACTTTCATCAAGAGGCTTTTTAGTTCCTTTTCACTTTCTGCCATAAGGGTGGTGTCATCTGCATATCTGAGGTTATTGATATTTCTCCCGGCAATCTTGATTCCAGCTTGTGTTTCTTCCAGCCCAGCGTTTCTCATGATGTACTCTGCATATAAGTTAAATAAGCAGGGTGACAGTATACAGCTTTGACGTACTCCTTTTCCCATTTGGAACCAGTCTGTTGGTCCATGCCCAGTTCTAACTGTTGCTTCCTGACCTGCATACAGATTTCTCAAGAGGCAGGTCAGGTGGTCTGGTATTCCCATCTCTCTGCTCCTGAGGGATGTCAGGGGAATTTTGCTACATCCTATCCAAGTTTTAGCTGTGAACAGTCTGCAGAACCAGGTGCATTCAGGAGCAGGCAAAGGAAAGACCCAGGCCTCCAGCTGCTAGGGGAAGCCCTAATTTAAAAAAAATTTTTTTTTTGTTAAAAAACATGTAATATAATGTTCATCACTGTAACCATTTTTAAGTGTATAGTTCAATGGTGTTAAGTATATTCATATTGTTATGATACAGATCTCCAGAGCTTTTTCATTTTGTAAATCTGAAACTGTTACCATAACTACCATTCTACTTTCTGTCCCTATGAATTTGACTAGTCTGGGTCCTTCCTATGGGCTTCCTAGGTAGCTCAGTGGTATAGAATCTGCCTGCCAATGCAGGAGATGTGGGTTCGATCTCTGGGATGGGACAATACCCTGAAGAATGGAATGGCAACCCACTCCAGTATTCTTGCCTGGAAAGTCCCATGGACAGAGAAGCCTGGCAGGCTACAGTCCATGGGACTGCAAAGAGTCAGACACGACTAAGTGACTGAGCACAGCAGCACGGGTCCTTCATATAACTCATTCATTCAAATATATAGAATCTGCCTTTCTGTCACTGGCTTATTTCACTTAGCATAAGGATGAATACTATTCCATTATGTGTGTATGCAACATTTTATTTATTCTTTCATCTGTCAAAGGACACTTCGGTTTCTTCCACATTTGACTGTTAAGAATAATACTGCCATGAACAAGGCTCTACAAATATCTCTTTGAGGTTCTGCTTTTAATTTGGGGGGGTTTATTTCTAGAAGTGGGATCGCTGGATCATCTGGCAATATATTTTCACATTTCTGAAGAACTGCCATACTGATTTCCACAGTGGCTGCACCATTTTAGCCTTCACTATTAGAACCTCTGTGTTTTCTTTTCTTAGTTAACTCTCAGCACATCCATGAGGTGTTATCATCCTTGTTTGACAGAAGCGGTTGTTGAGGCTAGACTTGCCCAGACCCAGCCCTGCCTAGTAACCAGGTGGCAGAGTAGCAGGGTCGGAAGCTCCCAGGGTCAGGGTCCTTTCCTGTGAATGTTGGGATATAGAGGAATTTCCCGATCTCCAGCTGGGGTCCCAAGCCACGGGAACAAGTATGGATGAAATGGGCCCAGTGGCACTGGGGACTTGTAGGGAGGTAGAGAATTTCCTCAGGCGTGTAAGCATGCAGGCCCAGCACAGCCAGGACTGTTTCTTCAGGAGAAACAGAAAGTCCAGAGTCTTATGAATCATTCCCTGATTTTACTAAAATATGTCTAACCTGAGGCTTCTAGTGTGATGTTTGACTTGGTTCACCCTTCTCTTCACTTAAGAGAAGGGAAACTGAGGCCCAGAGAAGGGAGGGAACAGCCCAGGTCTCCTGCCTCCAGGCCACAACACTTGTGGGGCAGAATCATGTTTCCAAGGGGCCGCAGAGATGTCTGGCGCCCATCCTCCCACTCCTCTCACCCGCCATCCACCACAGGTTCTTCAGGTCTCCCGCAGATGCTGGCCCAGTGGGATCCTGGTGGCACCGCGTGTCACTGAAACTAGGCTCTCCCCAGTGTTGTGTCTGGGCAGAGATGGGTAGGGGCTGGTTGCTAGTTTCAACCACAAGCTAACTCTTATTATTATAACAACTCAAAGGACACTTTTAACAGATGAGAAAACTGAGGCTAAGAGACCACAGTTAGTGAATGGCAGCAGCAGGCAGTTGAACCCAGGTATGCTCTGATTTGGGTTCTTGCCACATTTCTCTCTGTCCCAGGATCTCCATCCATGTGCAGGAGACAGATACCCCTGGGGAGCTGCTTGTGACACGAGGGGGCAGCCTCAGAACCTCACCCCCTGCAGAGACTCCAGCAGCTGTGCCTCCAGGTGAGCAGGACCCACCTGGGCCCAGGTGCTGCCCCCAGGCCCCTGGGACTGAGTCAGGAAAACCTATCCTCAGAGGAGCCAGTGTGCGAAAGCGGAGCTGCGACGGGGGAGCAAAGGCCAAAGAGAAGCAAGGACCTGGGTCTGAGCTGACCATGGCGCCAAGCAGGGCCAGGAGGGACAAGGGAATTGATTCCGGGGCCCCAGGCCCACAGCAGGACACAAACCCAGGAGCAGGGAACCCTGACCCTGGGAAGGACTGCACGGCAGGGGGTGCGGGCAGTGCCGAAGCAGGAAGCAGGACACCCCCAGGAGCTGAGGCGGGCAGCCTGGTTCTAGGTAAGTGAGGCTGTTGCTATGTGCCCCAAGGTGAGTGAATTTGAAAGACCTACTCTCGGGGCGGGGGCTGGGGGGGGCGGGGGGAGGTGGGGGTGGGGAACCTCCCTGAAGCTTCCAGGTAGAGATAATGTGGGGATAATGTCTGGGATACCAGGACTTGGAACAGCCTGCCAGCACATCCCAGAGCTGGAGACCAAGGCGTAGAGATGCAGCAGGCTGAGCTCAGGTTGGCTGTAGCCACGGGAGAGGAGGGAACGTGGGGAATTCAGCTGGGTGGATTTCTCAAAGCCCCCTGCCTGCCCAATAGAACTGGCACCATTCTGGACTGAGACAGGGAAGGCTTCTTCCTGCATTACCTGGTGCATGTAACCTGCTATTAGCCATGTGCACCCAGTGTGCTGACTCTCCTCCAGGATCAGGAAGAGGCTGCTGATCTGCTTTCTGTCCCAGTGGTGGTGGTAGGTGTCCTTGTCTTCCTGTGACCCAAAGGGCCTTGAGTCTTTCAGCCCTTAGGGCCACACCCTCATGGGAGCCCTCATCCCACGTGGCTGCAGGAAGGCCACCCTTTGCCAGTTCCCCGTCCCAGAATTTCTAGAGGCCCTGAGGAAGGGCTGAGTGTTGTGCAGGTCATCCTGGTGCCTCTTGTCTCTTCCAAGCTCTGAAGTTGCTCTGATGGCTCTGGTTGCTTCCTTTCCCCTTGTATGACCTGGTTCAGATGTGGACACGGCCTCCCTTAATTCCTGAAACATAGCTGAGAGCAACCTGTGACTTTAGTCTTTTCTGAGACTTGAGATGGTGATCAAGCCAATGTTAGCTGAGGACTGTCTGTGAGCCAAGCCTCAAGCGTTTGTGGCAGTGTTTACACTCACAGGTCTGTGGAGTGAGGACACATCAGACACAGGAGAGGCTGAGAAGCACCTGTAAGGCCACAGGGTCTGTGCTGACAGAGCCAGGATCTGACCACTGGGCTCCTGAACCTTGTGTGTAAACCTTGAGAACAGAAGGCAGTTACTTTGCAGTAAAGGAGACTGCAGACTGGAATTCTAAAAGTAGAGTCTCTGCCACACAACCATTTCCAGGGGCCCAGAAAACCAAAAACCCTACAAAAGTTACCCCCTTGTAGCCTAGGGCTCAGGCTCACCTTGGCAGACACACACAAAAATGCTCTCAAAGCACATTCAACCTTCTACTTTGGGGAGCAGAAAGTTGCTTGTCAGACAAACTAAGAGAAAATAGCAGTATTTTCCCCTGCTTTGGGTCCAGGGTTGCAGAAATCGTGGAGCTGTCCTGGGAACACTCTGAATGCTTCCTTGATATACCCCCAGCAAACCGGCAGAAGCCTTTTTGAACCAAGAGGGGCCAGGTCTGGGGGTCGGGGTGGTGGTGGGGGGTGGGGGGGAGCTGAGAGGTAGGGGCTGCATGAAGAAGACTCACGGGCTGCTGTCTCCTGAACAGACGACAGTCCAGCCCCGCCGGCCCCTTTCGAGCACCGGGTGGTGAGTGTCAGGGAGACCTCGACCTCAGCGGGCTACACAGTGTGCCAGCATGAAGTCCTGGGAGGGTAAGCGGGCCTTCTGCCTTGATGGGGGTGGGGAGGGCAGCTGGACAACTGGGCGCTGCTGCTGGTTCTCAGGGACTGATTGAGGGAGCCACAGCCAAGAGCACGATGTCCCGAAAGACGAGAGTGTGAGCCGAGAGCTCATAAATAGTGGGTGAGGAGACAGCTGCAGAGAGCAGGAGGACCCATGTGGTGTGAGTGAGATGAAGAGGAGGGTACGGGTGGGCCACAGTGCGGGCCTGGGGCCCATGTCCTGCAGGTGAAATGAGAGCCGACATGGGGTGGGTTAAGAGGAATGACCTCTAGGGTGCAGGACGGCCGGGGTGGTGTGGCTGTGGGGCACTCCGAGGGTGCAGGATGGCTCATACCTGGGGTGAAGAAGCGCTTCTCCAGGTTCAGGTAGCAGTGTGGGGCGGTGACTATGATACCTCTGGTGGGCAGGGTAATCCCTGTAGCGTATGTGGAGTTGAGGTAGGATCAGACAGTCCAGGATCCCAGATAGGGCTGGCCTCCACTCACATGCAGGCTATGCCTCTGGGGCTCTGAGCCTGCTGTGTCATCGTGTCTCTCTCTGCAGGGGCCGGTTTGGCCAGGTTCACAGATGCACGGAGAAGGCCACAGGCCTCTCGCTGGCGGCCAAGATCATCAAAGTGAAGAGTGCCAAGGACCGGGTGAGGTGTCTGCCCCAGGCCAGCGGGTGCCCCGGGCCGAGCTCAGAACTCCTTCTCCTCCTTCTAGGCCCCCTGGGTCCTGCACTGCCTCAGGCCCCTCCAAGCTGAGCAGAAAACCTGGCCACCTTTCCTGCGTTTTTTCCTTGGCTCCCACGCTCTAGTCAGCAGTCACCTTGCACCCTGGAGAACAGGGTCCTCCCAGATCTCCAGGGTTCTTTCTGGGGTCTCAGAGTTCCTATCTGGGAAATGGGTGGGTCTCTTCTGTTGCTTCCCTGGTGGCTCAGAGGTTAAAGCGTCTACCTCCAATGCGGGAGGCCCAAGTTTGATCCCTGGTTCGGGAAGATCCCCTGGAGAAGGAAATGGTAACCCACTCCAGTATTCTTGCCTGGAGAATCCCATGGACGGAGAAGCCTGGTAGGCTACAGTCCATGGGGTCGCAAAAAATCGGACACGACTGAGCAACTTCACCTTCACCTTCCTGTTTCACCTGCTTTTCCTAACCCATTTCTTGGAAACTTCTCTCCCTGTTGGCTTCACAAGGAGGATGTCAAGAATGAGATTAACATCATGAACCAGCTCAGCCATGTGAACCTGATCCAGCTCTACGATGCCTTTGAGAGCAAGAACAGCTTTACCCTCGTCATGGAGTAGTGAGTGGGAGGCAGAGCCAGGGCTCAGGGTGGGGCTAGAAGCCAAGGTTGCAGCAAAACTCTCCCTTTCCCCTCTCTGTGACACCCAGGGAATGTCATCACTTCCTCTACCTGACCCCCAACATAAAACACAGAGGGTAAGGCCATTTGTCAGAAACCAGTGACCAGTGAGCCTGGTTTGACCTGCAGATATTATTTTGGCCTACACAATTTTTAGTAATTTTGATTTAGTGCTTACAGTTGGAAATTGGGAAATTTCACATTAAAACCTAGGTGCCTGATTTTTCTTGCAAATATAGAAGATCTAATAATGCTGGCTCTGCATTCTCAGTTGGAAGTGGTATGATGGAGCTTGTAATAACTGACCTTTGTAGACAGGGCAACCAATTTCCCATTTGCTACAGTCCCACCACTTTCAACTACCCACAGTGCTGAGGCCAAGGGCTCAGGGGACATTTATTAGTGTGCTTCTGTTGCTGTTTTCCTTCTGGTGCAACTGAGGAGAGTGAAACATTTGTCATGTCTTATCTCTATAAAAAATGGAGAAACAAACGTTAGACTAAAGGCTATGTATTCCAAGAAAACTTTTATCTCACATCTGGTCTGATTTGCCCACTTAGATTCTTGCCATGTAGGTACTAATTGGACCCTATAGGCCAATGAGTTTATAACCTTGGTCTGGAGTATTGACAGTGAGTATCCAGAGTGAGCCTGGGTGATCAGTACTGCAGACAAGCCCAGTCTCCCATTTGGCCTATTGCTTCGTTTTTATCACCCACCCTCTGAGCTGGGAATAGACCAGAGCAAAGGTTCGCCCGCCTGCCCCCCATAAAACCCCAGGTGGGAGTGGTGCCCTTGTCTCACCTGGTGATGAGTAGACCAGTCCTCTGAGAGCTTGCTCAGTCAGTGTCTGCCTCTCCTTTTGCCCTGGCAGTGTGGATGGGGGTGAGCTCTTTGACCGGATCACAGAAGAGAAGTACCACCTGACTGAACTGGATGTGGTCTTGTTCACCAAGCAGATCTGCGAGGGTGTCCATTACCTCCATCAGCATTACGTCCTGCACTTGGACCTCAAGGTCAGGCTCTGCCCTGGGCATGTGGCGGGTGGGTGCCCATGTTCTTGAGCCTCTGAGGCTCTCTCATCTTTGAGAGCTCTGTCGTCACACAGGCCTGGCTTCCTTTCCTGGCTCTGCCATGGCCTAGTTCTGGAGTCTAGGGCAGGCCAAGTCTCACAGCCTCAGTTTCTCCATCTGTGAGATGTGGAAAATAGCTACCTCATTAAGTGCTCTTTAAAGATCAAACGAAACAACTTTTTTTTTTCCTATTAAAAAACTCAAAAATTAGTTTTTAAAAAATTAAAATAGAAACACATGCATGTAGTAACAAATATAGATAATATAGAAATATATAAAATGCACAGTGAAAGTTCTTCTCACCCAGCCTCTGTGCTGAGAGGTCTTCTGTATTAGCACGTTGGCATGAAAACACTCACAAAGGGGAGCTTACTGTATATTCCATTTTTAAACTTGCCTTTTTAAGTATAGCGTGGATATCTTATCTGATTCTTTTTAAGGGCCATCATATAGTCCATTGAATGAGTGCATTGCAGCTTCTTTTGTCTACTTGATGAAAAGTAAGCATGTGGTGGCCATTCTTTTCTTTCTTTTTGATACATAGTCTATTTCTCAGTTGTCTGTTCTGTTTCATTGATCTGTTTGTTTGTTTTTATGCTGATATCACACTATTTTGATTAGTATAGCTTTGTAACAGTTTGAAATCAGGAAGTGTTCAGTTCAGTTCAGTTCAGTCGCTCAGTCATGTCCGACTCCTTGCGACCCCATGAACCGCAGCACTCCAGGCCTCCCTGTCCATCACCAACTACAGGAGTTCACTCAGACTCACGTCCATCGAGTCAGTGATGCCATCCAGCCATCTCATCCTCCGTCGTCCCCTTCTCCTCCTGCCCCCAATCCCTTCCAGCTTCAGAGTCCTTTCCAATGAGTCAACTCTTGGCATGAGGTGGCCAAAGTACTGGAGTTTCAGCTTTAGCATCATTCCTTCCAAAGAACACCCAGGGCTGATCTCCTTCAGAATGGACTTGTTGGATCTCCTTGCAGTCCAAGGGACTCTCAAAGAGTCTTTTCTCCAACACCACAATTCAAAAGCATCAATTCTTTGGCGCTCAGCCCTCTTCACAGTCCAACTCTCACATCCATACATGACCACAGGAAAAACCATAGCCTTGACCAGACGAAACTTTGTGGACAAAGTAATGTCTCTGCTTTTGAATATGCTATCTAGGTTGGTCATAACGTTTCTTCCAAGGAGTAAGCGTCTTTTAATTTCATGGCTGCAATCACTATCTGCAGTGATTTTGGAGCCCCCCAAAATAAAGTCTGACACTGTTTGCACTGTTTCCCCATCTATTTCCCATGAAGTGATGGGACCAGATGCCATGATCTTTGTTTTCTGAATGTTGAGCTTTAAGCCAACGTTTTCACTCTCCTCTTTCACTTTCATCAAGAGGCTTTTTAGTTCCTCTTCACTTTCTACCATAAGGGTGGTGTCATCTACATATCTGAGGTTATTGATATTTCTCCCGGCAATCTTGATTCCAGCTTGTGCTTCTTCCTGTCCAGCATTTCTCATGCTGTACTCTGCATATAAGTTAAATAAGCAGGGTGACAATATACAGCCTTGACGTACTCCTTTTCCTATTTGGAACCTGTCTGTTGTTCCATGTCCAGTTCTAACTGTTGCTTCCTGACCTGCATATAGGTTTCTCAAGAGGCAGGTCAGGTGGTCTGGTATTCCCATCTCTTTCAGAATTTCCCACAGTTTATTGTGATCCACACAGTCAAAGGCTTTGGCATAGTCAATAAAGCAGAAATAGATGTTTTTCTGGAACTCTCTTGCTTTTTCCAGATCCAGTGGATGTTGGCAATTTGATCTCTGGTTCCTCTACCTTTTCTAAAACCAGCTTGAACATCTGGAAGTTCACGGTTCACATATTGCTGAAGCCTGGCTTGCAGAATTTTGAGCATTAGTTTACTAGCATGTGAGATGAGTGCAATTTGTAGTGCCTCCAATTTTGTTTTTCTTCCCCAAGATTGCTTTGGCTATTTAGAGTCTTTTGTAGTTCCATACAGATTTTAGATTCTACTGTATTTCTGTGAAAATTGCCACTGGAATTTTGATAGAGACTGCCTTAAATTTGTAGATTGCTTTGGGTAGTAAGGACATTTAATGGTAAGGACATTTTAATATTAATCCTTCCAACGAAGAGTGCAGGATATCTTTCCATTTATTTGTCTTCTTTAATTTCTTTCATCAATGTCTTACAGCTTTTAGTATATAGATCTTTCACTAACTTGTTAAATTTATTCCTAAGTATTTTTTTGATCAACTGTAAGACTGTTTTCTTAATTTCTCTTTCCTAATACTTTCTTTTTATTGTATAGATATGCAACTGATTTTTTGTATATTGCTTTTGTATTCTGAAAATATACTGAATTTGTTTTTAAGTTCTAACAGTATTTTGGTGAAGACTTAATATCGTGTCATCTGCAAATAGTGACAGTTTTACTTCTTTCTGAGTTGGATGCTTTTTATTTCTTTTTTTCACCTAATTACTCTGTCTATGACTTCCAATATTGTGTTGAATAAAGGTAGTGAGAGTGAGCATCCTTGTCTTGTTCCTGATCTTAGAGGAAAAGCTTCCAGCTTTTTACCATTGAGAATATTATTTATGGACTTGTCATATATGATCTTTATTATGTTAAGGTATATTCCCTCTGTACCTAGTTTGTTGACGGTTTTTATCATGAAATGAATATTGAATTTTATTAGGTGTTTTTACTCTGTCTATTGAGATGATAGTATGATTTTTATTTTTCATTTTGTTAGTGTGTTGTATCACACTGATTGGTTTGCATACATTAAACCATCTTTGTATCCCTAGAATAAATATCATTTGAATGTGGTGTATAATCTTTTTATGTATTGTTGAACTTGATTTGCTAATATTTTGTTGAGGATTTATACATCTATTCTTACCAGGTATATTGGCCTGTAATTTTCTTTTCTTGTAATATCCTTGTCTGGTTTTGGTATCAGGGTAATGCTGGACTTATAAAATGAGTTTGGAAGTATTCCCTCCTCTTCTATTTTTTGGTAGAGTTTGAGAAGGATTGATATCAATTTTTTAATGATTGGTAAAATTCACCAGTGAAGCCATTTGGTTCTTGACTTCTTTTTTGGGATATTTTTGATTGCTAGTAATTAGTCTGTTCAGATCTCCTCTTTCTTCATGATTTGGTCTTATGTAGCTGTTACGATTCTACGAATTAATTCATTCCTTCTAGGTTGTCCAGTTTGTTGGCAATAAATTCCTCTCTCTCTCTCTTTTTTGGTGAGTCTGAAAAGTGAAAAATGAAAGTGTTAGTTGCTCAGTCATGTCTGACTCTTTGCGATCCCATGGACTGTAACCTACCTGGCTACTCTGTCCATGGACAAGAACACTCTCTCCAGGCAAGAATGCTGGAGTGGGTAGCCATTCCCTTCTCCAGGGCATCTCCCCAACCCAGGGATCAAACCCGGGTCTCCTGCATTCGGATTCTTTACCATCTGAGTCACCTTATCTGTAAAGTTTGTTTCCAGTTTTATCAAGATATAATTGACAGGTAACGTTATTTTTGTTTAAAGTATAAACATAATTGTTGATATATGTATACACTGCAAAATGATTCCACAGTAAGTTTAGTTAATTATATCACCTCACATACAATTTCTTTTCTTGTGATAAGAACTTTCAAGATCTCCTCACTTAACAACTTTCATATATATAATACTGCGTTATTAACTATAGTCAGCATGCTGTACATTATATCCTCAGGACTTTTATTTTATAGCTGGAAGTTTGTACCTTTTGACCACCTTCACCAGTTTCCCCAAACCCTCCCCATCCCCACCTCTAGCAACCACTAATTTGTTCCCTAAACAAACCACTCATTTGTTCATATGAGTTCTGGGTGATTTTTTTTTATAGATTCTACTTATAACTGAGATCATACAGTAAGTGTTTTTCTATGTCTGATTTATTTCACTCTGCATAATGTTGTCAAATTCCATGTTGTTGCAAATGGCAGAATTTCTTTCTTTTTATGGCTGAATAATATTCTGACACATTAAAAAATTATTCATCTGTTGATGGACACTTGACTATTGTAAATAATGCTGCAGTGAATGTGGGGTGCAAGTATCTCTTCAAGATAGTGTTAATTTCCTTTGGATATACACCCAGAAGTGGAATTGCTAGATTGCACGGTAGTCCTATTTTTAATTTTTTGAGGAAACACCACACTGTTTTGCACAGTGGCTGCACCAATTTACGTTCCCAGCAACAGTACACAAAGGTTGCCTTTTCTCTGCATCCTCACTGACACTTGTTATCTCTTGTTTTTTGGATGACATTCATTTTAACAGGAATAAAGTGATATCTCATTGTAGTTTTGATTTGCATGGTGGCCATTTCTGTGGTTTTTCACTCCACTGAGAAACAGGAGAATTTTTCTCTACAACCTCTGTCAGGAATCTTAGTGGCTCTCTACAGAAGATGGGAAGTGGGTTGGTTAGACCTACATGTATGCACACTGCTCCTTCTGACCATCTTTCTTGATTGACATCAGACGGTAACATTGTAGTACTATGAAAAATGGTAGAGATGGTGAGAAATCAGCCTCAAACTTCCCTGCTCACCGGAGCTAGTTCCAGAGCCTCTGCACCAGCTTTCTGTGGCATGAGCAGTTAAGAGAAGCTAGGATTCTGTTCTGTGATTCAGGATCAACAAACAGCTTTTGGGACAATACCTGTGACACCGCAGCAGGAGACAATCATTGCCAAGGTCTGTTTCCAGCCAGGAGCAGAGCTTGCGTTAGTTCAGCCTCTTCCTGACCAGGAGATCTTACATAAGTTCCTTGACCTTGTTGATTGGTCTTGCATAAGCTCATCAATTGAAAAGTGGAGATTAACAATATCTATGTCTTAGGAATGTTGTTTGAATTAAAATATGAAATATTTTAATATTTCACTTGAAACATAACTAGTGTGACTGAGGAACTGAAGTTTAAATTTTATTAGTTTTTAATTAAATAAAAAACTGATATGATTAAATTATTAAAACCCATAAAGTATATTTAGAACAACTTCAACATGTTAATTTGCTTTTCAAAAACTATCAATTTCATGCAATCTAAATACAAATAAAGGGTTTCCCAGGTGGCTCAGTGGTAAAGAATCTGCCAATTCATGAGATCTAAATACATCTAAAGTACTTCTGATGAAACTTTAGTGTCTGAATGGAGATGCGCTATAAATGTAAAATATACACTGGACTTCAAAGGCAATATAATAAAAATAATTGAAAATATCTCATAAATATTTTTATTTTGGTAACCTATTAAAATGATAATATTTTGATATATTTCACTAAATAAAATTATTATTGAAATTGAGTTTTAGAAAATACTTTGAGATGAATGAAAATGAGAACACAACATGCTAAAACTTATGGGGTACATCTAAACTAGAAATGAAATTTGTAGCTGCAAACTCTTATATGTTAAAAAGAAGATCTAATAATCTAATATTTAACCTTAAGAAACTAGAAAAGCAAGTTAAACTCAAAACAAGTAGAAAGAGGGAAATAACAAAGATTAGAGAAGTAATTGAAACAGAAAACAGAGAAACAGTAGAGAAAATCAGTGAAAAGAAGTTGGTTCTTTGAAAAGATGAATAAGTTGACAAATCCTTGGCTATCTTGAACTAGAGAGAAAGAGAGAAGACTCAATTACTAACATGAATGGAATGAAAGAGGGGACATCACTACCAGCCTTACCAAAATTAAAAAAAAGATTATAAGAGAATATTATGAAAACTTATATGCCAGTAGATTAGATAATCTAGATAAAATGGAGATTCCTTAAAAGGCACAAACATCGGAAAACTGGCTCAAAAAGGAACTGAAAATCTGAATAGACTTATAACAAGTAAAACAATATAAGTTTTACTTATAACAAGTAAAACTAGTATAAAAACTACCCATAAAAAATCCTAGGCCCATATGGCTATCAAATGTCTAAAGAGTTAACACCAATCCTTCACAAAACGTTCTAAAATTAGAAGAGAAAGAAACATTTTCTCACTCATTTTAGAAGACCAAACTTATCCTCATCCCAAAACCAGGCAGACTTCACTTCCTGTGATGAAACTACAGTACACTATCCCTTATGAATATAAATGTAAATATTCTCAATAAAATATTACTAAACTGAGTATAGCAACATATAAAAAGGATTATACACATCACAAACTGGGATTTGTTCCAATAAAGCAAAGGTGGTTTAACATAAGAAAATCAATCAATGTAATATGTCATATTAAAAGAATAAAGGATGATATCACCTGATCATTTTAGTAGCTGCAGAAAAAGCACTTGACAAAATTGAACACCTTTTCATGAGGCAAACACTAAGCAAATTAGATATAGAACTTTCTTAGCTTGATAAAGCCCACCTATGAAAAACCCCCAGGTAATAATAAATTTAATGGTAAAAGGTTGAATGCTTTCTTTTTAAGATCAGGAACTAGACAAGGATGTATATTCTTGCCATTTCTGTTAAACATTGTACTTGTGGTTCTAACCAGGGCAATTAGGCAAGAAAATAAATAAAAGGTATCCAGATTGGAGAGGAAAAAGTAAAATTCTATTCACAGATGACCTGATTTTGTATATAGCAAATCCTAAGGAGGGTAGAGAAAAACTATTAGAATTAATAATGAGTTCAGCAATGTTGCAGGATCTAAGATGTGAAAATCAATTGTATTTCCATACATTAGCAATCAATATTCTATAAATAAAGTTAAGAAAACTATTTCATTTACAGTAACATCAGAAAGAATAAAGGACTTAGAAATGAATTTAACCAAAGATGTATAAACTTTATATTCTGAAAACTATGAAACATTGTTGAAATAAATTAACAATGACATAAGTAAATGGAAAGACATCCCATGTTAATAGGTCCGAAAACTTAATGTTATTAAGATGACAGTACTCTCCAAAATGATCTATATGTTCAATGCAGTCTTGTCGGACTCACAGCTAACTTCTTTGCAGAAATTAATAATCTAATCCTAAAATTCAGATGGAAATTCTTGGGACCCAGGAGAGCAAAAACAATATTGAAAAAGAGGAACCAAAAAAAAGAAAAACAGAAGAAGAAGATAAAGTTGGAGGACTCACATTTCCCGACTTCAAAATCTACTACTAAGCTACATAAATAAAAAATCTGTTATGATGTAAGGATGGGCAGATATATCAATGGGATACAATTGAGAGTCTAGAGTTAAACCCTTTTATTTGTGGTCAATGGATTTTTGAGAACAGTGCCATGACAGTTCAGTGGGGAAAGAGTAGTCTTTGCAACAAATGATGCTGGTACACCATGCTTGATAACCACATAAAAGCTGGAGCCCCACCTCATTCTATAAATAAAAGTTAACTCAAATGATCATAGACCTAAATGTCAGAGCTAAAACTATAAAATTGTTAGAAGATAGTGTAGGAGTAAATTATATCTGACTCAAAAACACAAGATAGAAAAGTTGATAAATTTAGATTTCATCAAAATTTAAAAATCTTTATGCTTCAAAGGACACCATCATGAAAATGAAATGACAGCCCACAGAATGGGAGAAAATATTTTCAAATCATTTATCTGATAAAGGACTTGTACCTAGGGTATATAAAGAACACTTACAACTCAATGAGAAAGATAAATTTGAATAGACATTTGTCTAATGAGGATTTTAAAATGGCCAATAAGCATATGAAAAGATTTTTAACATCATCAGTCAAGAGAGAAATGTAAATCAAAACTACAAAGAGATACTATTTCAGACCCACTGGATTAACTAAAATAAAAAATAAAAATGGCAGACAGGTATTGGCTAGGATTTAGAGAAACTGGAACTCTCAGACATTGCTGGTGGGATTGTAAAGTTATGTATCCACTTTAGAAAACAATTTGGTAGTTTCTATAATGTTAAACATGGAGTTATCATATGACCAGCAATTTCACTTCTAGGTATAGTCTCAAGAATTGAAAACACAAGTCAACACAAAAACTTGTACACAAATGTCCTTAGCAGCATTATGCATAAATAGCCAAAAAGTAGAAACAGCACCAATGTTTACTATCTGATGAACAGGTAAACAAAATGTGGTAGGTATATTGTCCTTATAATGATTATTATTCAGCCATGAAAAGGAATCAAGTATTGATATATGGATGAACCCTGAAGATACTATGCTGAGTGAAAGAAATCCAATGATTCCAGTTATATGAAATTCCCAGAACAGGCAAACCTACAGAGGTAGAAAATACGTTATTGGTTGTCAGGAGTTGTAAGTAAAGAGGATGGAGAATGACTGCTGATGAGTATGATTTTTTTCCTGAGGTGATAAAAATGTTCTAAAACTAGAGTGGTAAACTATCTACTGAAAAACCACTGAATTGTATACTTTAAAATGGTAAATTTATGATCACATCTTTATTACTTATATTCCAATAATGCTTTTAGGAAAATTAAGTTCACCTATTTCTTTTTACTTTTTTAATGTGGCTATTAGAATTTTTTGAATTATATATGTAGCTCACACTATATTTCTATTGGGCAGTGTTATTCTAAATCTTATAAAGAAGGCCTGGAGATTTTTAATCATCATTTTTCTGAACCTATCTGAGGAGTTTCACAACCCCATTGTAACATAAGTAGCAATAAAATCTTCTACTGAGAGAAATCGTACCTGATATATTTGCTTCACAAGCTGTAAAGTCTTTAATGCATTATTATATCATTTGATCTTTACACCTTCCCGGGAGGAAGGCAGGAAAAGGTTATTATTCTCATTTTACAGATGGAGACACTGAAATTTCTAGAATGGGAAAGTACTCATCTAGGGCTACAGACCCTGGTAATGGACCCTGGTAATGGACCCTGGACTGCAGGCCCTGACCTCAGGTCTCCAGGTCCTTTGTTCTATAAGCCTTCCATCTGCCCTCAACCCCTCCCCACCTTCAAATTTGTCTGCCACAAGCAGCAAGAATTATTCCAGTCTTCCTCAGGGCCTCCATGCTGATATGAAAGACTTAAGAGAAGCATGTCAAGTCCATTACCTCCATTCCATGGGTCACAGCTGTCACCGCAAAATGACAGGATGACATTTGGCAGCTCTGATCTCCTTGACCAGACTACTGCAGATTTGGTCCCACACTTGAGATTCTGATTTAATTGGTCAGGACTGGGGCCTGGGTGTTAAGACTTTCGAGGGCTCCCCTGATGATGCTAATATGCAGCCAGTTTGGAACCACCACTCCAGGCTAGTGGTCTCAAACAAGCAGCTCATGGGCCAAATCTACATCCCAGATATGTTGCGTTTGACTCTCACACATGATAAATGTGTGTTTAAATTGGATTCAGTTGTCCACATTTAAAAGCATGGAGTTTTTACTTAAACTTGAATTTCTGGGATCCCTTGAGGACTGAGGAACTCTAGCAACTGGACCTGCATTTCTGTGTGGTGGCCAGTGGCTGGAGCTGAGCAGGGCTGCCCTTTTATACATGGCAGGAGTCCTCCAGGTTCTCATAGTTCATAGCACTCTTTATTGTCTCACACTAGCCCACATCATTTATTTTCACTATCTATCCATCCCTGTAGGGCTTTCCCTTGGAGGCTTGGAAACTGAGGCCTATTGACAAATAAGTGGGGGAGCTCAGACCTTCCTAGTTGTTGATTAAGCTAAGCAAACTTCTTTTTCTTTCCCAGCCTGAGAACATACTGTGTGTCAATCAGACAGGACACCAAATTAAGATCATTGACTTTGGGCTGGCCAGAAGGTAAGGGAGTTGTATTTTGGTACTTCAACAGAACTGCTTGGGGACTCTTGATTGCTCTCTTGGATATGGTTACCCACAACTCAGCCAGTTTTTGAATTTTGGGGACTAATATGAGAAGGCTCTCTTATAAGGTTGGTGGCCTTCACAAAACTATGTAGACAGGCCTTGTTACTACCCTCCTTCCTACCACAGGGGGCAGCTTTATGCTGCAGGCTCCATTTCTCCTTAAAAGGCTGTAGAGTTCTAGGTTCATCCACCTCTCTAGAACTGACTCAAATTTGTTACTTTTTTGACTGAGTAATGTTCCATTACTTAGCAACTAAACAACAAAATATTCCATTGTGTATATGTACCACAACTTCCTTATCCATTCATCTGTCGATGGACATCTAGGTCACTTCCTGTCCTGGCTAGTGTAAATGGTGCTGCAATGAACACTGGGGTACATGAATCTTTTTGAATTGTGGTTTTCTCAGGGTATATGCCCAGTAGTGGGATTGCTGGGTCATATGGTGGTTTTATTCCCAGTTTTTTTTAAAGGAGTTTCCATAGTGTTCTCCACTGTGGCTATATCAATTTACATTCCCATCAGCAGTGCAAGAGGGTTCCCTTTCCTTCACATCCTCTCCAGCATGTATTGTTTTTTGAAAATGGCCATTCTGACCAGTGTGAGAGCCTGTTCTACAAAGTGAAATAGGTCAGAAAGAGAAAAATGAATATTGTATATTAACACAAATATATGGAATATAGAAAAATGGTAGTGATGCAGGGCAGTAATAGAGACACAGACATGAGGAAGAGACCTGTGGGCACAACAGGGAAAGGAGAAGGTGGGACGATTTGAGAACAGCGCGAAACACATATATCACCACATACAGAATAGATAGCTAGTAGGAAGTTGCTAAAGAACACAGGGAGCTCAACCCAGTGCTCTGGGACAACCCAGAGGGCTGGGATGGTGTGGTGGGAGGGAGATTCAAGAGGCAGGGGACATATGTGTATACTTATGGCTGATGTACATTGTTATATGGCAGAAACCAACACAACACTTAAAGTAATTATCCTCCAACTAAAAATAAAATTTAAGAAAAGAATTAACTATATTTCAAACCACTTGTGTGAGCAGAGGGGAGTGGTAGTTAAAAGTCGCTGAATGGGGCTGCTGGGCAGCTCGTTTCTATTCACTCCCCAGGTCTCCTGGGGCCAGGGTGTGTGATACATTCAATAGCAACTCTGCCTTCCAGAAAATGGCGAGGTTAGACAGGAAAGTGTGTGACTGTGCAGGATGGTGCCATGGATAAGAGGTTCTGGGCACTCAGGACTGGGCTCACTCTTGGTAAAATGGTGATATAATGCAGTGACTATTGATATGGGCAGTTATGAAGTTTAAATGAGATACTACATCAACAGTGCAGAACCATCCTATGAGGGTGGTTAGGTTCTCAAGTTTTAGTGCATACAGTGAACATCATATATAACTAAAAAAAAACAAAAAACAAAAAAACTTTAAGCCCCTTAGAATGCAAGCCTAGTGAAGTACAGATAGCTTTACTGTTGGATCCTGTCCTGTGTCATGGGTGATAAACACCATGCCTCTGCAGGGCTCTTGTCCATGGCATGCACACCCAGTGGGGTGGCTGTAGCAGACCCTTGGCATTGGGGAGGACATCCACAGTCTATAGTGCTTCCCTGGTGGCTCAGATGGTAAAAAATCTGCCTGCACAACAAAATTTTGTAAAGCAATTATCCTTCAATTTAAAAATAAGTAGAAGAGAAAAGTTCAAACCCCCCGTCCCCCGCCACACACACAAAAAATATCTGCCTGCAATGCAGGAAACCTGCGTTCAATCCCTGGGTCAGGAAGATCCCTTGGAGAAAAGAATGGCAATCCACTCCAGGATTCTTGCCAGGAGAATCCCATGAACAGAGGAGCATGATGGGCTACAGTCCATTGGGGTTGCAAAGAGTCAGACATGACTGAGCGACTAACAGTTAACACTTTCCACAGTCTATAAAGATGGAAATAAATGCCTGCTCATCCGCCATGCTTCCTCCAGAATTCTGTTTCCACCAGGAAATGACATGCCTCTGAGAATCACATACTTTCTAGATAGGTCTTCGCACCACAGCTGAACAGTCAAATCTTGAAATTTTCTCTAGTGATCATTTTCCACAAAGAAGTTTTGTCTCTTTATGAGCCTTGCAGCATCTTCCACTCTCTCCCCAAGCAGAGAAGGGACTCTCATCTCCATGGAGGCAGAGCTGCTTGCCTGAGTTCAGCCTCTGGTGTCCAGCGCCTGCCTCCAGTGGTGGACTTCCTAGGCCACTGCTCCACTGGTTGAAGTGGTCGATGTTATCTCTTCGTAGGTGTGAAAGGTGCATTTTCAGTGCTCCACACGATGGATGGGAGGCCAAGTGTGGGGTTGCAGAGTAACAGCAGAGGGAAGTTCTTATCATTCCACTATACCTTCAGGATCCTCATTACACTGTGTATTGTATTTCATTAACAATACCAAGCCCCCCGACCCAAAAGCTTAAAAATCACACTTAACCCATAATGTAAAAAAAAGAATCGCTTAATATTTTTCTGAGTAATGTTGTATAACATTGGGATGCATGCTGTACAGTTGCATATCTTATGCAGCGGGGCATGCTTCTCAACCTAGTTTTCATGTCTCTGCCTGCTCCACAAAGAGCCTGTTTAACCATTTCCTTCTTAATCCCCAGGTTCCATCTTCATGATGCCACAGGTGTACTGTGTATCTGTTTATGTACTGTGGCCCTTTGGAGAGCCACAGGCCATTGTAATAGCTAAGACTTTTTTTGCCCCACCCCCACCAGAACCGGTGTTCCCTGGTGGCTCAGATGGCATAGTCTGCTTGCAATGCTGGAGACTCTGGTTCAATCCTTGGGTCAGGACGATTCCCTGGAGAAGGGCATGGCAACCCACTCTTGCCTGGAGAAATGACAAGGGACCTTGACAGGCTATAGTCCATGGGGTCGCAAAGAGTCAGACACAACTGAGCGACTAACAATTTCAGTTTCACTTTTCCATAAGAACCACTGTTCCCTCACTGCAGGGCAGTATGTTCTTCACTGAGACTGCACACGCTAGTGTATATGCAGAACCCTCCCAAATGTCAGATGACCAATTGCCAAATGAGGATTTGCAGTGACACACTGTGAATTCAGAGCAAGAAGTAACCACCTGAGGTCCCTGGAGTCTGAGAAGGGTTTTCGGAGCAGCCAGAAGAGAGGAATGGACGAAGTTTTGTTACCTGCAGGCAATAGTGCTGGTAAACGTTTAACAACCTGCTGCAGCTGGAGCGGGAGAGGAGATAGGATTGATCTGTAACCTTTGCTAACTTTGGCTGATTTCAAGCTACCAATATGACATCACTGAGTACAGAGCTGAGAGGAGATGTGCATAGCTGGCCTTCATGCACCTGTGACAACTGGCTCTAGCACAACTCTGCGTGGAGGCGAGGCAAGAGGGCTAGTGTGACTCGAGGGCTGAGAATAGGATGTGCTCTGTGTGCGAGCAGGCTGACCTGGGGAGGGCAGGAGCTGCAGGTAGGTCAGTGGATGCCAAGGGCACTTGCGGAGCACTGGAGAGGTGTAGGTGTCAGAAAACATGGTGCTCAGCAAATGGCCCTCAGTGGAGCTGGGCCCACAGGTTCATGGGTTCTGGCTGTAAGATGAAAGGAAAACATCAAAAACATCCTCAGCAGTCTGGCAAACTGGTCACTCAGCCAAGGATTGTTTGGCAAATTGGCCTGCTTACTGGGCAGTGTGATTTTAAGAGGAGGGACCTCTGGGGAGGCCTATGTGTGTTGAGAGAGTATGACTTATGCTCCAGAATAGTTTAAATTTTTGTAAAGAGGGAGGAAATGACAAAGTTTCTCCCTAACAAGAACTGTAGAAAGTACAGTTGTATTTCTGGGTGGAGCTATGAGAAGGCTCTGAGATTGTGAGTGGAGGTATGGCCCTTAGTAGGGAGGGGCCATACAAATATTCAGAGGCTCTGACATCCAGCAAGAGGGACCAGTTTTACAGCAAGCTGGGTGCTAAGAGTCATCAGTGAGTCTAAGTAAGGACATATCAAAGGGTCAAGGATGGAGACAAATGGGAAATAGCTTGTTTAAGCTTGGTCTCCAGAATTTTGGGTGCAGAGTTGTGCCTCCTGACTCCCAGTCTAGGGCTCAGATTGGGATCTATGCACATTTAATCAGATCCTTTGTCAAGGCAAGGAGGTGCTTGTCCCAAACCTATGGACTGTGACTGCATATGTGACCTTATGATTACAGAGGGCCTTCTCTGGGAATTTGGAAAGAGAATCTTAGATACTTTGACCCAACTTTGGGGTGGATGGATTGGTTAACTCTTGCCACAGTACTATTGTATAACGAGTCACATCCATATACACTCCTTGCTGTATAACAAGTCACAGTGACTTAAAACAATTGTTTATTTCCCTCTGCACGTTTTTGAGTCAGCTGGGGAATTAGTATGATGGACCCAACTTACACTAGCTCATGATAAGGAATCTTGTAAACCAGTTGTTAAACATGACCATTATTAAAAATTAAATTGTATAAATGTACAATTAAAGAAATTACATTGAAACAAAGATATCACAATTTTACGTTATTTATTTTCATCTTTGGTTGTTCTGGGTCTTCGTGGCTGAATGTGGCCTTCGTCTAGTTGCAGAGAGTGGGGGCTACTGTCTAGCTGTGGTGCTCGGGCTTCTCATTGTGTTGGCTTCTTTTGCTGCAGAGCACAAGCTCTAGGGTGCAGAAGCTTCAGGAATTGCAGCACGTGGGCTCAGCAGTTGCAGCTTGTGGGGCCGAGAGCATGGCCTGAGTAGTTGTGGCATAAGGGCTTAGTTGCTATGTGGCATGTAGGATCTTCCCAGACCAGGGATCAAACTTCTGTCCCCTGCATGGGTAGGCAGATTCTTATCTACTGTACCACCAGGGAAGTCCAAGATATTACATGTTAAAAACTTAATAATTCCTAATTATTTTACTACATTTCACTATTATTTATGCTTATGAGGTTATTTATGCCTATTATTCTTATTGTGGAAAGACTATAAAATAGTGTGCTATGGCCTATCTCTTCTCAACTCTTTATTCAGTGACATCCTGATAGTACTTTAAAATCAGGCATGGTGAAATCAATATTCATACCATTGGCAGATGCTAAAAATCAGGATTTTTTTAAAAAATCAGATGACTGGTTGTTAAACTTTTACCCACACACCAGTGGTAGGGAGTTTCTGATCTAGGCTGAGTTGAACTGGGCTTGGATGCAGGTCGGTGAGGACAGGTCTTTTCCAGGTGTCTCTCATTCTCTTCCCACGGTGATGGCTGAGGAGCAGGAGGGCACATTCCTACAGCCTAGCTTGGAATTGGCCCACTATCACTTCCACCCACATACCACTAGCCAAAGCAACTCCCATGGCCAAGCTCAGCGTCAATGGGATGGGGTAAAATATGCCATCTCTGGTGGAAGGAACTACAAAGTCACATGATACAAGATGTGGATGTGGGGCAGATGAAGCAGCAGAAATAAGAATGTATCCTAGGAAAGTGGTGTCCAGGGGCTGAGAGCCTGGACCTTCTGTCCTCAAGAGGAAGGCTGTTCCTCTCAGTTTGGCTGCTTGGCTCTGAGGCTCCAGGCAGGTGCCAGTGCAGGGGAGGAACAGGCTGCTGGAGGAAGGCTTTCACTTTCTTCCCCTCCCTGGCTTCCTGCCACAACTCAGCCACCAAGGTGATCTTTGTTGCACTTTCACTGGTTGGGTGTGGGCTGTGTTGGCTCAAGGTTTGCATTTGCCTGGCTCTTGGCAAATTTGAAAGAGGGGAGACTGTATTTTGAAAACTCATATCCCTGTTGGGCCACATCAGCAGAATATTTATTTTATTCTTCTCTCTCAATTTCCCCATCTGTAAAATGGGGACAGTAGACTTACTTCATGGTGCTGTTATGGGGATGAAAGTTTATATAAATAAAACTTTTAGCATGTTTTCTGCAAATAGAAAGTATTCATTGATTTTTTAAAATAAATATTTAATTTTTAGAGGAGTTTTAGGTACATATCAAAACTGGGGGAAAGAACAGGGATTTTCCATTTATCCCCTTTCCCACATATGCAAAGCCTCCCACATCATCAACAATGATAAGCCTATTTTGACACATCATAATCACCCAAAGTCCATAGTTTAAATTAGGGTGCACTCTTGACATTGTACATTCTGTGGGTTTGGATTAGTGATGTACTCACGAAGAGTATTGGAGAAGGAAATGGCAACCCACTCCAGTATTCTTGCCTGGAGAATCCCATGGATGGGGTGGTGGTGGGGGGCGGTGCCTGGCGGGCTACAGTCCATGGGGTCGCAAGAGTCAGACACAACTTAGCAACTAAACCACCACCACCATGAAGAGTACATCATGTGAAATGACAGCATGGATGAATCACAAGCTGGAATCAAGATTGCCAGGAGAAATATCAACAACCTCAGATAGGCAGATGATACCACTCTAATGGCCGAAAGTGAAAAGGAACTAAAGAGCTTCTTGATGAGGGTGAAAGACTCGGAGAGTGAAAAAATCTGGCTTAAAACTCATCAAAAAACTAAGATCAAGGCATCTGGTCTCATCACTTCATGGCAAATAGACAGGGAAAAAGTGGAAACAGTGACAGATTTTATTTTGGGTGGCTCCAAAATCATTGCAGATGGTGACTGCAGCCATTAAATTAACAGACACTTGCTCCTTGGAAGGAAAGCTATGACAAACCTAAACAGTGTATTTAAAAACAGAGACATCACTCTGCCAATAAACGTCCATATAGTCAAGGCTATGGTTTTTCCAGCAGTCATGTATGGATGTGAGAGTTGGACCATAAAGAAGTCTGAGTGCCAAAGAATTGATGCTTTCAAATTGTGGTGGTGGAGAAGACTCTTGAGTCCCTTGAACAGCAAGGAGATCAAACCAGTCAATTCTAAAGGAAATCAACCCTGAATATTCATCGCAAGGACAGATGCTGAAGCTGAAGCTACAGTACTTTGGCCATGTGATGGCAAAAGCTGACTCATTAGAAAAGACCCTGATGCTGGGGAAGATTGAGGGCAGGAGGAGAAGGGGGCAACAGAGGATGAGATGCTTGGGTGGCATCATCAACATAATTGACATGAGTCTGAACAAACTCTGGGAGATAGTGAAGGACAGAGAAGCCTGGGGTGCTGCAGTCCATGGGGTCACAAAGAGACTGACACAACTTAGCAACTGAACAACAACAACAACAAATGGGTTTGGACAAATAATGTATGATGGCATATACTCATCAACAGAGTATCTTCACTGCCCTTAAAATCCTCTGTGCTTCACCTCTTTATTGTTCCTCCTCCCTAACCCTGGCAATCGTGATCTTTTTATTGTCTCCATAGTTTTGCCCTTACCAGAATGTCATATATTTGGAATCATACAGTATGTAACCTTTTCAGACTGGCTTCTTTCATTTGGCAATATGCTTTTAAGGTTCTTCCATGTCTTTTCAGGGCTTCCCAGGTGGCTTTAGTGATAAAGAACTCACATGCCAATGCAGGAGACGTGGGTTCAGTCTCTGGGTTGGGAAGATCCCCTGGAGAAGGGCATGGCAATCCACTCCAGTATTCTTGCCTGGAGAATTCCATGGACAGAGGAGCCTGTTGGGCTACATTCCATAGGGTCGCAAAGAGTCAGACACGACTAAAGCGACCTAGCACGCTTACATGTCTTTTCATGGCTTGATGGTTTTTTCTTTTCTATTTTTTTTCTGTGTTGAATACTATTCCATTGTCTGGATGTACCACACTTTATATTATCCACTCACCAACTGAAGGACACTTTTGTTGCTGCCCATTAAATTTTAGCTAGGGATTTTCTTCTCTTTCAAGAATGATTCTAAAAATCAACTTTTGCCATTCAACAAAAATCAAATTTCTCCATGCAGCAATCAGTTATCTTCCTAGTCTCCCTTAAACTTCATGTCCAGAGTACTTTTTCTAATATTTTTCTGTAATTTTATAAAACACATGTAACATAAAATTTACCATGTTAGCAATTACTAAGAATAGTTACAGTTGTTGTTCAGTCACTCAGATGTATCTGACTCTTTGTGGCCGCATGGACTGCAGCACCCCAGGCTTCCCTCACTCTCTCCCAGAGTTTGCTTAAACTCATGTCAATTATGTCAATGATGAAACCCAACCATCTCATCCACTCTTGCCCCCTTCTCCTCCTGCCCTCAATCTTTACCAGCATCAGGACCTTTTCCAGTGAGTTAGCTCTTTGCATCAGGTGGCCAAAGTACTGGAGTTTCAGGTTCAGCATCAGTCCTTGCCATGAATATTCAGGGTTGATTTCCTTTAGAATTGACTGGTTTGATCTCCTTGTTGTCCAAGGGACTCTCAAGAGTCGTCTCCAACACCACAGTTCAAAAACATCAATTCTTTGGTGCTCAGCCTTCTTTATGGTCCAACTCTCACATCCATACATGACTACTGGAAAAACCATAGCTTGACTCTACAGAACTTTGTCAACAAAGTGATGTCTTCTGCTTCTTAATATGCTGTCTAGGTTGTCATAGTTTTTCTTCCAAGGAGCAAGCATCTTTAACTATGTTCATATTGTTGTGCAACTGATTTCCAGAGCTCTTTTTACCTTGCAAAACTGAGACTCTGTGCCCATTAAACAAATAGCCCTCATTTTCCTCCTGCCTCCAGCACCTGGAAACCATCATCCTACTTTCTGTCTCTGAATTGACTACTCTGGGAACCTCATATAAGTGGAATCATACCGTATTTGTCTTTTTGTGACTGGGCTTATTTCACTTACTGTAATGTCTTTGAGGATCATCCAAATTACAGCGTGTGTTAGAATTTTCTTTCCTTTTAAGGCTGAATGATATTCTATTGTATGTATATACCAAATTTTGTTTATCCATTAATCTGCTGATGGACACTTGGGTTGCTTTCACCTTTTGGCTAGTTTTGAATACTGCTGCCACGAATGTGGGTGTATAAATATGACTTTAAGATGCTGCTTTTAATTTTTTTGGATATATACCCAGAAGCAGGATTGCTGGATCATATGGTAGTTCTTAAAAAAGATTTTGAAGAACTGCCACACTGTTTTCCATAGTAACTGCATCATTTTACATTTCCACTATTAAGGGTTCTAATTTCATCACATCCTAGCCAACACTTGGTATGTTCTGTTTTTTTCTGATGGCGTGGGTACTATTTCACTGTGGTTTTGATTTGTATTTCCCTGTGGTTTTGATTTGGTGATCAGTGATGCTGAGCATTTTGCCTCTTTCTATAATGCATACCATCTTCCCTTTAACCATGTTGCACAACAGAACACTGCTCCCCACACAGCTTCTACCCAGTTTTTGCTCACTCATGTGAGTGAGTGAGTGGGTGAAAGTCACTCAGTCATGTCTGACTCTACGGCCCCGTGGACTGTAATCCATGGAATTCTCCAGGCTAGAATCCTGGAGTGGGTAGCCTTTCCCTTCTCCAGGGGACCTTCCCAAGCCAAGGATCAAACCCAGGTCTCCCGCATTGCAGGTGGATTCTTTACCAGCTGAGCCACAAGGGAAGCCCTCGTTCATGTGACTGTAGGCCAAATAAGATATATTGATCTTCCTTCCATTTCAGATTGTAAATACCTGGAGGAGGAAGACCGTGGTGTTCTTGTTTTCCCCAGTGACTTAGGAAAGTCTGCATTTAGGGCCTGAGGGTGTGACAACTTCCCAGTGAACCACACATGGTGGGATGTGAGGTCTAGAAAACATGGTTGACTCAAGGGTTGAGGAGTATTTAGCTCCCAACAAGAATTAGCCTGGCATCCCCAGCTTCTCTCGGGGCTCACTCCCATTGTGCTCTGCACCCCTCCTCCCCAGATACAAGCCTCGGGAGAAGCTGAAGGTGAACTTTGGCACTCCTGAGTTCCTGGCCCCAGAAGTCGTCAATTATGAGTTTGTCTCGTTCCCGACGGACATGTGGAGTGTGGGAGTCATCACCTACATGCTGTGAGTGCCCGGGGGCCTGGCTTCCCACTGTGGATGGAGGTCATTTGTCTTAGTTTGGGTATCCTTAGAAGCAGCAAAAATCTGAGTGCCAGGAGTTTATTGGGGAGGTGTCCCCAAGAGAAACACCGAGGAGTGGGGAAGTGAAATGGGGAAGGAAGGCAACTAGCAAGCTGTGTGTGGTGGAGTCAGTTACCACTGTGGGTAACTGGAGTTTAATCCTGTGGGGAACACTGTGGGACCCGCTCAGAGCTAATTCAGCTGAAGAGGGAGGGATTTGGAGTATTTATACACTGGCTCTAATCAGCTGCCGCTAGTGGGCTGGTCCCAGAGTTATTAATTCCCTGAAACCTCTGGGTTGATAAATCAGCTTCCACTAGAGAGAGAGCCCTCTGGTGAAGAAATAGAGGTCCTGCAGTACAAGTGGGGCTGGAGTGCACTGAAGTGGTAAGGAGAGGCGGGGACAGAGCAGGGCTCAGCTCATGCGTCTTCTAACCTTGTCCCTCTGCTCCCTGGGCTGAGGAAGTAGAGGTAGGATGGGCTGAGAGGAGAGCCAACCACAGACTTAACACTCTCTCTCTCTCCAGTTCTCTCAGCTATTTCCTCAGGGGCACGGCAAAACCAAGCTTTGCTCCCAGTCTTATTATTACAGTTTAACTGTTTCCTGTACTTTGCACATATGCTGCACCAGGTGGAGGAATACTGAGGCTCAAGGCCAGCCAGCGAGGTTGTCCTGTCTCTTTGCCCTCCTCTAGATGAGCCTAGTAAAGCCAGTTTTCCTTTGGCCTCTGAGGCCTGGGTAGTCTCAGAGACATGCCAAGCTATTTTAAAATTCAGTCAAATGTACACGACAAATGGGCATATTGGGTTGGGCCCCAATTTACTCAGGGTAAGAGGGAATGTTGGAGAAGAAAATGGCAACCCATTCCAGTATTCTTGCCTGGGAAATCCCATGGATAGAGGAGCCTGGTGGGCTACAGTCCATGGAGTCGCAAAGAGTTGGACACAACTGAGCGACTAAACAACAAGAGGGAATGTAGTGAGCATGATAAGGGACTTTTTCCAACACCCTTCCTGCCATCAGTTTTGCAGTCCTTCCACTTCCTCTTTGGAGTGCTGTGGATTTCTCCTATGGAGAGGCAACGGGTGGTGCTTTTCTTTCAAACCTTCTGGGTTCTGGTTAGTTTTGCTTGACCTTGTAAGTCTTCTCTGTCTCGTCAATGTGTGTTGGCAGGTGTGGATTCCACATACTGACGGTCCTTTCTCTCCTCTGTAGACTCAGTGGTTTGTCCCCATTTCTAGGAGAAACAGACGCAGAGACCATGAATTTCATTGTGAACTGTAACTGGGATTTTGATGCTGATACCTTTGAAGGGCTGTCAGAGGAGGCCAAGGACTTTGTCTCTCGGTTGCTGGTCAAAGAGAAAAGGTACCCTTTATTGCTTATCGCCCGTGATCCATTCTGCTGGTGACCATCCATCTGGATGCTGTGGAAATCAGGCTGTACTGGGCGGGGCTGCTGAAGTGAATGGTCCTTTTGTCCTGTAGACCAGTTCTGTCCAGGATTTCTTAGTCTGCTACTTCTTTGGGAAAAAAAGGTAGCAGGGAAAGGGACAAAGGAAATCAATTAAGAAACATGTGACTAGGATCATAAAATCTAGACAGAGTTTTAGAAAGGACCATATTTACAAATTAGGCCTATTTCCACGTTATCACTTTTGATGGGCTAATGTTGAAAAAAAGTTGAGATATGCAGTTGTTATTCCCCAGATTAAAAGACATAAAACCTAATTTCTTGGAGATGAAGACCTACTTACTTTTCAGTAGGTTTATCAAGGTCATGGGTTAGACCACTGAGTTTTCCAATACTCAGACATACGGGAATAACTACAAGTGGTAAGGCCCAAGATCTGGGCTCTGACTGTGAAAAGTTATGTGTGATGAAAAATATTTCTAATTCAGAAGAACAAGTTGAAATTATTCTCTATGAAGTTCTTTTAGAGCAATTCTTTTAGTTCTTGAGAGCAATTCCAGGCTCACCTGGCCCCCCTTCTGTCCTGCCTCAATTCCCCAGCTCTACTCTGGGAGGTGGTAATTAATCACTGGAAAATACATCTTCCATAGAGGGCTGAGAACATTTTGCTGACGACATTCTTGCACTTTTAAGGATGGGAATTTTAGGTAGGAGGGTGTCTTTTTTTAGTATGTGGCATGAATCTGCCCAAATGATTAATCTCTTCCACTGACTCAGCTTCCTACCAATTGAACAGATTTTGGACAGCCAGAAAAGGCAACCCCAGCTAAAAGTCTCACCTGCTGTTTGATTTCACAGCTGCAGAATGAGTGCCACACAGTGCCTGAAACATGAGTGGCTGAATAATTTGCCTGCTAAAGCTTCAAAATCGAAAGTTCATCTCAAATCCCAACTATTGCTGCAGAAATACATGGCTCAGAGGAAATGGAAGGTATCTGTTTTTCTTTTAGTAAAAGCAGCATTTGTCTTCTTTAAATGTCCTGTGAAAGAAGTGTAATAAGTTTTTTACTTACATTTTGATTCTAGATAGATTATTTAGGGAGAAAAATGCTTCATGTCAAAACCTATTACCTTGATTAAAAAAAATGCCTCAGACCAAAAATGACTGGTATAAAAGTAGCATTTAATTCATACTTACGTGAACACTTGAAGTGACAGCGTGAAGTTTGAACATATGTTCTCAATGACCATTGCAGTGACGTGATCAGAACTAACTGCCTGTAGTTTGAGGCTGATTCCTCCACATTTCAGAAAGAGGGCCTAGGAAAGCCCAGAAGTGAAAGTGTTAGCCACTCAGTTTTGTCTGACAGTTTGTGACCTCATGGACTGTAGTCCACCAGGGTCCTCTGTCCATAGAATCCTCCAGGCAAGAATACTGGAGTGGGTAGCCATTCCCTTCTCCAGGGGTTCGTCCCAACCCAGGTATTGAACTTGAGTCTCCTGCATTGCAGGCAGATTCTCTACTATTTGAGCCACCAGGGAAGCCCTATTAGGCTTTAAAAGCTTTATAATTTTGTTTACAACAGAACTGTTTGGAACCATGGGTGTAAAACATATCTTAAAAACAATTGTCTCCCAGAGAAGTGACTTTCCAATATTTTGATGTTGGCTTAGATCCTCTATAAAGCCAGCATACAAGTATATGTATACTCACACATGTGTGAAACAAAAATACTGTGACTTTTGCTCCACAGAGTATGATGAGCTCTGATATTTTCTACTCTATATTTGGTTTCATTAAAAATTTTCTAATCATGCTCCATGAATTTGATTTCATGACTCACTGGTGGGTTGTGAATTACAATTTTAAAAATATCATTCTAGAGTGCTCCATTTTTCACATGAAAAGGGCAGGAGAACATATTTTCTCACTTTAAACTTGCTCCAGATATGCCCCTGAAAGTAATGTGACTGTTTTACTATAGTTTTGCTAGAATCTTCTTTTCCCCTTTAGTTATCAATTTTAAACAAGTTCAAGTGGCTAAACTTAAGCAAGTCATTTTATTGTTTCTTCTTTAAATAATTGGTCTAAAAATATGCTTCCCTCCTCTTTTTTTTCTTTCCCTCGCTTAAGAAACACTTCTACGTGGTGACTGCTGCCAACAGGTTAAGGAAATTTCCAACTTGTCCCTAATCCTCAACTCTGCTGCTCCCATGGGCCTAGAAATTACTGGGACTGGTGGTGAAATCATGACTGAAGATTCTTAATAATCTGGCTTTCCACTTATTTTGTTTCAAAAAGGTTATGACTGTTGCCTTCCTTGTGGATGAAAAGTGGCTATAAGAAAGCGACCTAAGAATTTTTTCTGTTTTGTAAGATCACTGAGTTGAAATGATGTGGTTACTTTTCAAGCGTACCTACTTTGGGTGATAAGTATAGGCATGCTTTAAGTAGTAGGTAGGAACACTCCTACTTTGCATATGTCAACTTTAAAGTCAGCTTACTTTGATTAAAGAACCCAGTGGACTATCACACCGGGCATGTCAGTCAGTGTTACCTCCTCCAGTGCAAAGAATTCCTAGCATTTTGATTTGCTCAGAAGTGAGCTGAAATTTTGTACTACATTTATTGCTCTAGTGTGAAGCAATGTAGATTTAGGGCAGAGATCTTCAAACTTGTTTTAGCTTGTACTCCCTTTCCAGAATCAAAACATGCAGGCCTCTGCCCTCTCCTAATTCTGCCCTGTCCTGACACCGGCAGTCTCCATCCTGACCTGTCTTTCTCAGTTATGAATCTACGGTCTAGTAAGTCTGGGAACTGATATGTAACATGTGAAAAGAGAATGCAGTGGGGTTCAGCTTTCTGAGAGAAATACAGAAACGATGGATCGTGAGAAATCAAATGAAAACTGCTTTCCTCCTGCTTTATGGGGATAGAACCGTCACTTAACTAACTTCATGAAATGAGTAACAAGGAATGCTTTATTATTCAAAAGTAAATATTCCTTTTAATTTCCTCACTGCTAACTTGATTTTCAGGGTATTCCCCATTACCATCTTGGGTCAGCAGTTTTTACTTTTAGTTTTTAATTAGCCATGCAACAGTTTCACATTTTTTGTCCCATAATACTTTTTTTTTTTTTAAGTACAGGACATGGGTGTGGGGAGAGGGGCAGAAGATGGAGGGATTAATCCTCCTGATGCATTTCTTTGGTTATAATGTTCCTCTGGAACACTAACGCCTGTTGGGAAGCTAAGATTTTCAGTACCGGCACACCTCGGCCTGCTGCAAGCTGACTGGCTAGTGGGTGAATATCAGAAGAGATGGCTGCTGGATCTCTCTTTCATGGGCCAGTAACAGTGGCTTAGGAAAATGCTTTAAGGTGTTTTGAAAGCAGCCTTAGAAAGAGCTAGAGGAATCAGTTCTATCTATAGTATGGTTATTCTTCCCCTCCACAGGACTTCACATTGGCGGGGAATGCTATGAATCTTCTCCCCAGAAAAATGGAGTCTCCCCAGTTAGTTATTCTAATCTAGAACACCACTGCCTAACAGAAATATATGAGTCAAATACATAATTTTAAAATGTCTGATAGCTTCTCTTAAAAAAAAATCTGGTAAAATTAATTTCAATAATTTATTTAGCATAATATATCAAACATTTCAATATCTAATCATTATAAAAAATTATTCATAAGCTATTTTATATTCTTTTTCTCATACTAAGTCTCTAAAATCTGGTGTGTATTTTACACTTAAAATACATGTCAGTTCAGATTCTAGGTTTTTATCAGACATAATTTGTATTTAGATTTCATAAAATTTACTGTGGAAAAATATATTCACATGCTCAAGTTATTCAAAGCATCTTAAATATTTTCCAGTACTTTTATATTTAGTAAAAATTAGGAATTAGGAATTCAGTTTTACAGCTGCATTAACCACATTTTAAGTGCATTTAGCCACATATGGTTTGTGGCTTCTATATGACAGGACAGATCCAGGGAAAATCTAATAGTTATCAAATTTTAATTTTCCCTCATATGCTGTAATTCTCTACCTAAAGAAACAACTTTTCTCCAAAGTCCCTTTGAGGGATTTGTTTAGGCCAGACCCACACAAGTGAGAGTTACTGCAGAAGTTAGCCTCTCTTATTTGAAATGTGAAGCTTTAATTTTCTGGATATATTATTTAAAAATTTTCAGATATTTTTAGTTGTTGGTATGTACTTAACTCAAAAATGTTTTAGACTGACGCTTTGCAAACTATTTCTAATGGGACTTTTTAATCTGAACGAACAGTCATTAAAAACTTCTGAGAGATCCAATATAAAATAAAATTTTTTAAAAAGAAAGACAACTGTTCGGCAGAGGAAATCTGAAAGGTAGTCATGACCCACATTTTATCTATCAGATTTAGTGGGGGTGTGGGCAAAACAGAATTTTTCACTCTTGATGAATATGTATCCAATCCAAATAAAAGTGATGCCCACACTTTCACCCAGCAATTCCATTCCTAGAAATTTATCCCTCAGCAATATTTGAACCAGCGGGCAGAGGTGTATGCAAGATGACATTTACTGTAGCAAAATGGCCCAGTGAACACAACCTACATGTGATTATCAGTATAAATTTAAATTTTGCCACATACGTATAGGAGGTTGCCTTGTAGCTGTTCAAGATAGATCTTGATGTACTGATTTTTATTATGAAAAAATTATGGAACGTATATATGGTATTATCCTATTTGTGAAGTTATGTTTATATATGTGTTAAAATTTTCTAGGTTATGCAAGAAACTTAACAGTGGAACGTGGGAACTGGGTGATGGGGGGAGAGCGAATTCTACTTTTCACGTTATTTCTGAATTATTTGAATTTTTTAACAATAAGCATGTATTGCTTTTATAATTAAAAATTAGCCACCTCTTGTCAAGTGTGGACCCTGTCTTGACCCTGGTTTGAGCAAATAAACAATAAAGATATTTCAGAGACATTTAGGGAAATTTAATTCTAAATTGTATATTTGATGACAGAATTTCTATTTGTATTAATATTGTGAAGTATGATAACAGCAATGTGTTTATAATGTGGATTAAATGACTTCAGGAAAAAGGGAGATATAGTGAAGCAAGTATGGCAAAATCTTAACTGTCGGGTTTGAGTAGTCAGTATGGGCTACCAGTGTATTTTCCTCTAGTAAAGGGACATACATTTGTTGTATACATTTGAAAACTTTCATGATAAAGCATTTTTTAATCAGTTAAATAAGCCAAGAGGAGCTGTTAAAGAAATGAGCTTCCGAAAATCTTTACAACAGCACTGGAATATATGAACCCACTAAGTAGAAAGCTTCTGTTGCTGGGGAATGAATGTGTTGAAAAACTGTAAAGGATTCCAGCTCTAGGAGAGCATTTGGACAAGACTGCTGCTGCTGCTGCTGCTAAGTCGCTTCAGTCGTGTCCAACTCTGTGCGACCCCATAGATGGCAGCCCACCAGACTCCCCCATCCCTGGGATTCTCCAAGCAAGAACACTGGAGTGGGTTGCCATTTCCTACTCCAGTGCATAAAAGTGAAAAGTGAAAAGTGAAAGTGAAGTCATGTCCAACTCTTAGCGACCCCATGGATTGCAACCCACCGGGCTCCTCCGTCCATGGGATTTTCCAGGCAAGAGTACTGGAGTGGGGTGCCATTGCCTTCTCCTTGGACAGACTATGTTAATACAATTCCCCTACCCCACAACTATTAGGTTGGTGCAAATGTAATTGCTATCTCAGATTGTGAATTTTAAATCATTTTAACTAGACTCAAACATATCTTTATTAATCAAAATAGGAACCATTACAAGCAACACATTTTTGCCAACAAGAAATGTTTGTTTATTACTGTAGCATAGAAGTGCATGTTTTGGGATTCGACAAACTCTTGGAAAGCATTTTCTGCCTCCTGATGGTTGTGGAAGTGTTTTCCCTGCAAAAAATTGTTGAGATGCTTGAAATAGTGGTAGTCAGTTGGTGAGAGTCCAGGTAAATATGGCAGATGAGGCAAAACTTCATAGACCAATTCATTCAATTTTTTTTTAGTTAATTTATTTTTTATTGAAGGATAATCACTTTACAGAATTTTGTTGTTTTCTGCCAGACCTCAACATGAATCAGCCATAGGTATACATATATTCCCTCCCTTTTGAACCTCCCTCCCATCTCCCTGCCCATCCTACCCCTCTAGGGTGGTACAGAGCCCCTGTTTGAGTTTCCTGAGCCATACAGCAAATTCCCTTTGGCTATGTATTTTACATATGGTAATGTAAGTTTCCATGTCTTTTCATACATCTCACCCTCTCCTCCCCTCTCCCCATATCCATAAGTCTATTTTCTATGTCTCTCCACTGTTGCCCTGTAAGTAAATTCCTCAGTACCTTTTTTCTGCTGCTGCTGCTAAGTCGCTTCAGTTGTGTCCAACTCTGTGTGACCCCATAGACGGCAGCCCACCAGGCTCCCCCGTCCCTGGGATTCTCCAGGCAAGGACACTGGAGTGGGTTGCCATTTCCTTCTCCAATGCATGAAAGTGAAAAGTGAAAGTGAAGTCACTCAGTCCTGTCTGACTCTTAGTGACCCCATGGACTGCAGCCTACCAGGCACCTCCGCCCATGGGATTTTCCAGGGAAGAGTACTGGAGTGGGGTGCCATTGCCTTAAATATGAGTTAGAATATGATATTTCTCTTTCTCTTTCTGACTTACTTCACTCTGTATAATAGGTTCTAGGTTCACCCACCTCATCAGAACTGACTCATGCATTCCTTTTCATGGCTGAGTAATATTCCATTGTGTAGATGTACCACAACTTGTTTACCCATTCATCTGTCGATGGACATCTAGGTTGCTTCCATGTTCTAGCTATTGTAAATAGTGCTGCAATGAACAATGGGGTACATGTGTCTTTTTCAATCTTGGTTTCCTCAGGGTATATGCCTAGGAGTGGGATTGCTGGGTTATATGGTGATTTTATTCCTAGTTTTTTTTAAGGACTCTCCATACCATCTTCCATAGTGGCTGTATCAATTTACATTCCCACCAACAGTGAAACAGTGCTCCCTATTCTCCACACCCTCTCCAGCATTTATGTTTGTAGACGTTTTGATGATGGCCATTCTACCTGTGTGAGGTGATATCTCATTGTGGTTTTGATTTGCATTCTCTAATAATGAGCAATGTTGAGCATCTTTTCATGTGTTTGTTAGCCATCTGTATGTCTTTGGAGAAATGTCTGTTTAGGTCTTTTCCCCACTTTTTGATTGGCTTGTTTTTCTTGCATTGAGTGATATGAGCTGCTTGTATATTTTGGAAATTAATCCTTTGTCAGTTGTTTCATTTGCTATTATTTTCTCCCATTCTGAGGGCTGTCGTTGCACCTTGCTTAGAGTTTCCTTTGCTGTGCAAAAGCTTTTAAGTTTAATCAGGTCCGACTTGTTTACTTTTGTTTTTATTTCCATTCCTCTAGGAGGTGGGTCATAGAGGATCTTGCCTTGATTTATGTCATTGAGTGTTCTGTCTATGTTTTCCTCTAAGAGTCTTATAATTTCTGGTTTACATTTAGATCTTTAATCCATTTTGAGTTTATCTTTGTGTATGGTGTTAGGAAGTGTTCTAATTTCATTCTTTTACATGTAGCTGTCCAGTTTTCCCAGCACCATTTATGAAGATGCTGTCTTTGCCCTATTGTATATTCTTGCCTCCTTCATCAAAAATAAGGTACCCATACGTGGATGGGTTTATTCCTGGGCTTTCTATCTTGTTCTATTGGTCTATATTTCTGTTTTTGTGCCAGTACCATACTGTGTTGATGACTGTACCTTTGTAGTATAATCTGAAGTCAGGAAGGTTGATTCCTCCAGCTCCATTCTTCTTTCCCAAGACTGCTTTGGCTATTTGGGGTCTTTTGTGTTTCCATATGAATTGTGAAATTTTTTGTTCTAGTTCTGTGAAAAATGCAATTGGTAATTTGACAGGGATAGCATTGAATCTGTAGATTGCATTTGGTAGTATAGTTATTTTCACAATATTGATTCTTCCTACCCAGGAATGTGGAATATCTCTCCATTTGTGTCATCTTTGATTTCTTTCATTAGTGTCTTATAATTTTCTATGTACAGTTCTTTTTGTCTCCTTCGGTAAGTTTATTCCTAGATACTTAATTCTTTTTGTTACAATGATTAATGGGATTGATTCCTTAATTTCTCTGATTTTTCATTGTCAGTATATAGAAATGCAAGTGATTTCTGTGTATTGATTTTGTATCCTGCAACTTTGCTAAATTCACCGATTAGCTCTAGTAATTTGCTGATACTATCTTTAGGGTTTTTTATGTACAGTATCATGTCATCTGCAAACAGTGAGAGCTTTACTTCTTTCCCGACCTGGATTCCTTTTGTTTCTTTTTCTTCCCTGATTGCTGTAGCTAGGACTTCCAGAACTATAGTGGTGGAAGTGGCTGAATAATAGTGGTGAACGTGGACATCCTTATCTTGTTCCTGATCTTAGGGGGAATGCTTTCAGTTTTTCACTACTGAGAATAATGTTTGCTTTGGTTTATCATATATGGCCTTTACTATGTTGAAGTAGGTTCCTTCTATGCCCTTTTATTTCCGAAGAGTTTTAATCATAAATGGGTGCTGGGAGTTTTGTCAAAGGCTTTTTCTGCATCTATTATCATATGATTTTTGTCTTTCAATTTGTTAACATGTATCACATTGATTGATTTATATATATTGAAGAATCCTTGCATCCCTGGAATAAACCCAACTTGATCGTGGTGTATGAGCTTTTTGATGGGTTGCTGAATTCTGTTTGCTAAAATTTCATTGAGGATTTCTGCATCTATGTTCATCAGTGATATTGGCCTGTAGTTTTCTTTTTTTGTGTTGTCTTTGTCTGGTTTTGGTATCAGGGTGATGATGGCCTCGTAGAATGAATTTGGAAGTGTCCTTCCTCTGCAATTTTTTGAAAGAGTTTTAGAAGGATAGGCATTAGCTCTTCTCTAAATGTTTGATAGAATTCTCCTGTGAAGTTATCTGGTCCTGGGCTTTTGTTTTTTGGGAGATTTTTTTTTTAATCACAGCTTCAATTTCAGTGCTTGTAATTGAGTTGTCCATAATTTCTATTTCTTCCTGGTTCAGTCTTGGAAGATTGAACTTTTCTAAGAATCTGTCCATTTCTTCCAAGTTATCTATTTCATTGCCATAATAGTCTCTTATAATCCTTTGTCTTTCTGCATTGTCTAACCTCTTCTTCTTCATTTCTAATTTTGTTGCTTTGACTCTTCTCTCTTTTTTTCTTGATGAGTTTGGCTAAAAGTTTGTCAGTTTTGTTTATTTTCTCAAAGAACCAGCTTTTAGTTTTATTAATCTTTACTATTGTGTCTTTCATTTCTTTTTCATTTATTTCTGCTTGGATCTTTATGATTTCTTTCCCTCTACTAATTTTGGGGCCTTTTTGTTCTTTTTCCAGTTGTTTTAGGCGTGAAGTTAGGTTGTCTATTCAATGTTTTTCTTGTTTCTTGAGGTAGAATGGTATTGCTGTAAACTTCCCTCTTAGAACTGCTTTTGCTGCATCCCCCAGGTTTTGAGTTGCTGTGTTTTCACTGTCATTTGTTTCTAGAATTTTTTTAATTTCCCTTTTGATTTCTTCAGTAACCTGTTGGTTATTTAGAAACGTGTTGTTTAATCTCCATGTGTTTGTGTTTCATGCAGTTTTTTGCTTGTAATTGATATCTAGTCTCATAGCATTGTGGTTGGAGAAGATGCCTGATACAATTTCAATTTTCTTATATTTACTGAGGTTTGATTTGTGACCCAAGATGTGGTCTATCCTGGAGAATGTTCCATGTGCACTTGAGAAGAATGAGTACTCTTCTGCATTTGGATGGAATGTCCTGAAGATGTCAATGAGATCCAGCTCATCTAATGTATCATTTAAGACTTGTGTTTCCTTATTAATTTTCTGTTTTGATGATCTGTCCACTGGTGTGCATAGGGTGTTAAAGTCTTCTACTCTTCCGTGTTACTGTCAGTTTCTCCTTTTATGTCTGTTAGTGTTTGTCTTATGTATTGAGGTGCTCCTATGGTGGGTGCACATCGATATTTACAATTGTTATGGCTTCCTCTTGGATTGATCCCTTGATCATTATGTAGTGTCCTTCCTTATCTCTTGTAATCTTCTTTAAGGTGTATTTTGTCTGATGTGAAGATTGCTCCTCCAGCTCTATTTTGCTTCCCATTTGCATGGAATATATTTTCCATCCTCTCATTTTCAGTCTATATGTGCCTTTAGGTCTGAAGTGGGTTTCTTGTGGACAGCACATATAAATGGGTCTTGTTTCTGTATCTATTCAGCCAGCTTGCATCTTTTGGTTGAAGCATTTAATCCATTTACATTTAAAGTAATTATTGATATATATGTTCATGTTGCCATTTTCTTAATTGTTTGGGGTGCTTTTGTAGATGTTTTTTCTTCTCTTGTATTTCTTGACTATATAAGTCCCTTTAACATTTGTTGTAAAGCTGGTTTGGTTTGAATTCTCTTAACTTTTGCTTGTCTGAAAAGCTTTTTATTTCTGCATCAATTTTAAATGAGATCCTTGCCAGGTACAGTAATCTTGGTTGTAGATTTTTCCCTTTAAGTATTTTAAATATATCCTGCCATTCCCTTCTGGCCTGCAGAGTTTCTGCTAAAAGATCAGCTGTTAAGCATATAGAGTTTCCCTTGTATGTTACTCTTTGCTTCTTTCTTGCTGCTTTTAATATTCTTTCTTTGTGTTTGGTCTTTATTTGATCAGTAAGTGTCTTGGTGTGTTTCTCCATGGGTTTATCCTGTATGGGACTCTTTGTGCCTCTTGGACTTGATTGACTATTTTCTTTTCCATGTTGGGGAAATTTTCAGCTATAATCTCTTCAAAAATTTTCTCATACCCTTTCTTTTTCTCTTCTTCTGCTGCTGCTAAGTCACTTCAGTCATGTCCGACTCTGTGCGACCCCACAGACATCAGCCCACCAGGACCCCCTCCCCCCCCCGCCCCTGGGATTCTCCAGGCAAGAACACTGGAGTGGGTTGCCATTTCCTTCTCCAATGCATGAAAGTGAAAAGTGAAAGTGAAGTCACTCTCTTAGCGACCCCATGGACCACAGTCTACCAGGCTCCTCCATCCATGGGATTTCTGGGACCCCTATAATTCAAATGTTGGTGCATTTGATATTGTCCCAGAGGTCTCTGAGGCTATCCTTAGTTTTTTTCGTTCTTTTTACTTTATTCTGCCCTGCAGAAGTTATTTCCACCATTTTATCTTCCAGCTCACTGATTCGTTCTTCTGCTTCAGATATTCTGCTATTGATCCCTTCTAGAGTATTTTTAATTTCAGTAATTGTGTTGCTTGTCTCTGTATGTTTATTCTTTAATTTTTCCAGGTCTTTGTTCATTGATTCTTGCATTTTCTCCATTTTTGTTTCCAAGGTTTTTCATCATCTTTACTATTTACTATTATTATTCTGAATTCTTTTTCAGGTAGTTTGCCTATTTCCTCTTCATTTATTTGGACTTCTGTGTTTACAGTTTATTCCTTTATTTGTGTAGTATTTCTCTGCCTTTTCTTTCTTTTTTTTTTAACTTGCTGTGTTTGAGGTCTCCTTTTCCCATGCTTCAAGGAAAGTTGAATTCTTTCCTTGAAGAAGGTTGAATTCTTTCTTCCTTTTGGTTTCTGCCCTCCTAAGGTTGGTCCAGTAGTTTGTGGAAGGCTGGCAGGCCACAGTCTACAGTGTCGCAATGAGTTGGACATGACTGAAGCGACCCTGCGCACATAGACACAAGATTTTTTTGCCTTTGGCAGCTCTGCCCCAGTGAGAGTTGAGCATGAAGGTGGCGCAGTTGCTTGGCTTGCGGGAACCCTGGTGGTGCCAAGTGTGCAGGCACATGGACTGCCTCCAGCATTAGGAGTTATGGCCCTATCAATCAGAGTCTTGATAAGCCTCTTGTAGCCGGTGATCAGAAGGCCTCTTTGCCAGTCTTTTTCCATAGCTCTATCCATTCAGGCACTTAGAAGGCTCCCTTGCCTAGGGTCTTTCTCTGTTGTTCGGCACATCAGGCACATAGAGGGGTCCCCCTGGCTGGGGTCCTACTCTGTAGTTCAGAGTGTCAGGCGTTTGATGGGCCAGCCTTGCTATTGTTCAGCTACCAGTGCTGGAATGTGGGGAGAGAGAGGCTATGCTGGTGGCTCCACCCCCTACGCATGGCTCAGCAGTATCACCTTGCTTCCATAGTTGCCTGGCTTTCCTCCACCGGCATTTCCCACCAGGATCTCCTCCCTCACATCCCCTCAATCCATCTCTCCAGTCAACAGTAGCCCTAGCCCTGGGATTGTGCCACAATCCGTAAGCTCCAGCTCCCAGCCACTGCACCTTCCAGGGGACTAGCGTTCCTGTCTGGGGTATGTGTGGCTGTGGCAAGGACTGTGATTCTCATTCCATTTAGGTGGCCACAGATCAACTGTTTCACTCTCAGCCTTAAATGTTTCTCTTCTGACTCAGACAATTGCCCCGATGTGGGGATTGGACCCCCGCTTTAGTTCCCCCACCTGCTGAGGGCAGGTCCAGTCCTACTAACACTTCCGTTTTCCCCCCTAGTCCCTTCATCCTACTGAGTTTTGCATGGTTCTATATATTCTTTTCCACTGGTCAGGTACTCCTGTCCACTCTCAGCTGGTGGTCTGCATGCACTTCTGTGTATGAAGGTGTATTCCTGATGTATCCGTGGAGAGAGATGTACTCCATGTCCACCTACTCCTCTGCCATCTTGTTCTCAGTCTTGTTCAATTTTTGAAGTGTTGGTTGTGTGATGTGCGGTGGGGCATTGTTGTGGAGAAGAATCAGGTCCTTTCTGTTGACCAATGTCAGCTGCAAGCATTGCAGATTTTGGTGCATCTCATCGACCTGCTTCTCAGATGTAATGGTTTTGCTGGGATTCAAAGAGCTGTAGTGGATCAGACTGGCAACAGACCACCAATCAGTGACCATGAGCATTTTTTGGTGCAAGTTTGGCTTTGGAAAGTGCTTTGGAGCTCCTTCTTGGTCCAACCACTGAGCTGATCGTCACTGAATGTCATATAAAATCCACTTTTTGTGGCATGCCACAATCCAGTTGAGAAATGGTTCGTTGTCGCACAGAATAAGAGAAAACAACAGTTCAAAATGATGATTTTTTAAAATTTGTGGTTAGCTCATGAGGTACCCACTTATTGAGCCTTTTCACCTTTCCAATTTGCTTTAAATGCTAAATGACCATAGAATGGTTGATGTTGAATTCTTCAGCAACTTCCTGTGTAGTTGTAAGGGGATCAGCTTCAATGATGGCTGTCAATTGGTGATTGTCAACTTCCAATGGCCAGCCACTATGCTCTTCATATTCAAGGTTCTTGTCTCCTTTGCAAAATTTCTTGAACCACTGCTGCACTATATGTTCCTTAGCAGTTCCTGGGCCAAATGCATTGTTGATGTTGCGAGTTATCTCCACTGCTTTAAAACCCATTTTGAACTCGGGTAAGAAAATTGCTCAAATTTGCTTTTTGTCTAACATCATTTCCATAATTGAAAATAAACATAAACAGCAAGAAGTGTCATTAGCAAAAAAATAATAAAGCAAGAAATGTGCATTAAAATAATGTGTAACATAACCACATTTATTTAAGAATGTATTCCAATATCAAACAGCAAAATTTCAACAATGAAAAAAACCGCAATTACTTTTGCACCAACCTAATAGTTGAAAGGTGATTCATTTTGCTGTATGGCAGAAACCAACACAAAATTGTAAAGCAATTATCCTCCAATTAAAAATAAATTTAAAAAAAAGAAAACAAAACAAATAACCAAGAACTTATTCTTGGTTTGATTATCTTATTCTACCAGATAATCAAAATAATTACCATTGTTTGCTTTTAAGGCATAAGAAAGGTCACAAATAGTACTAAGATTTATTCTCATGAAATTAACAGTGAAAAGGCAACCTTAGGAACAGGAGAAAATATTTGCAATCATTTTTTAAACAGAGGCTTAATATTTACACTATATAAAGAACAACTCAACAGCAACAAAAATCCATAGAAAAAATAGGCAAGGATTTCAACAGACATTTTCCTAAGTGGCCAATAAGCTCATGAAAAAGTGCTCACTAGTCATCAGGGGAATGCGAATCAAAACCACAGTGAGATACCACCTCATACCAGTTTAGGATGGCTACTGACCAAAAAAGAAAAAAAAGCAGAAAATAAGTGTTGGCAAGGATGTGAAGAAATTGGAACTCTTACGCACTGTTGGTGGGAATGTAATATGATACAGTTGCCATGGAAAATAGTATGTTGGTTCCTCAAAAATTTTTAAATAGAATTAGATGACCTAGCATTCTGGGTAAACGCCCAAAAGAATAGAAAGCAGGGTCTCCAAGAAACACTATATATATATACACACACATCTATAGCAGCACTATTCACAACAGCCAAGAGGTGAAAGCAACCTATGTGTTCATTGACAGATAAATGGATAAACACAGTGTGGTATATCCACACAATGGAAAATTATTCAGCCTCAAAAAGGAAAGAAATTCTGACATATGCCACAATATGGATGAACCTCAAGGACATTATGCTAAGTGAAAAAAACACACAAAAAAAATATTGTATAATTCCACTTAGATGAAGATTCTAGCTAGATTAGTCAAATTCAGAGGTAGAATGGTGGTTGTCTGAGGCTGAGGGAGGGAGGAATGGGAGTTGTTAATGGGTTTCGAGAGTAGAGTCAGCTTTGCGGGGTGAAGAGTTCTGGAGATCACATAATGTGAATGTTTAAACACTACTGTTTTTTTGTTTAGTCACTAAATTGCATCTGACTCTTGTGTGACCCCATGGACTGCAGCCCAACATGCTCCTCTGTCCATGGGATTTCCTAGGCAAGAATACTGGAAGGGATTGCCATTTCCTTCTCCAGGGGATCTTCCCCACCCGAGGATCGAACCTGTATCACCTGCACTGGCAGGCAGATCCTTTACCACTGAGCCACCGGGGAAGCACTACAGCATTGCTGACTATATTGACTTAACTCTTAAGATAGTAAACAACATATGTATTTTATCACAATTTATCTTTTAAAAATGAGTGTGCTTTAATTCTGATGCAAAGCTAGAATCTAAATCTTGGCACCAAAACCAGATTACATACCTTCTTAAAATAAATGAGGAAAAGACTCACCCATTTTAGATCAAAGTAGTAACAGAAGTACTATTTAGTGAATGCCTTCTAAGTACCACACACTTTAAAACATTACCTTCAATTCTCACAAGGTAGATAATATATCTATTTTTTAAACAAGGAAACTGAAGCTCAGTAAGGTTGTGAAATTTCCTTAGGCTATTAGTGGCAAAGTCAGAATTTAAACATAACTGCATGTGGTTCCAAAGCTCACATTCATTCCCATCTACCACAGGGCTGTGGGATATTATACCTGTTTGGGGATCATTTGATTATAGCCTTTAAACACAACAGCTTGGTAAGTGTTTAGAATTAAAAGGGGCTGGGGAAAAAAATCACTCTTTTAGCTACTTCTGTTCTATGTAGCAGGTATTATACCTTATTTACAGCAAATAGAAAGCAACAACTATTATTACTGATACCATCCTAAATAGGTTTAAACAATTTAGATGCAATCACTTTATTGCATTCTTCACGGAAATATTTACTTAGATCATGTGTTCTTAATTTTAGTTAAAATCATGTCTGGCATGATGCCTTAGAACTGCTAGCAACTTATCTTCCCAGTCCTTTTCCATAGTTGTAAAATGAGTAGTATTTAGTAAGGTTATATTTTTCAGTATGTAGATAGCAAAGAAAATAAATCTTGGTCTCTCTTTTTTAAAGTATAATTGACTTACAACATATAAATATGTATAAGTTTCAGGTGTACAATATAGTGACTTGATTTCTATACATTATGAAATGACCACCAGTCTAGTCAGTTACCATTTGTCATCACACAGTGATTACATTATTGACCATACTTCTTATGCTGTACATTGCATCCCCATGACTTATTTATAACTTATTTATAATCCCCCTCATCTATTTCACTCATTCTCTCGACCCTCCTTCCCCTCTGGCAACCACCGATTTGTTCTCTGTATCCAAGTCTGTTTCTGTTTGTTTTTAGATTCCACATGTGAGATCATATGGTATTTTTCTTTCTCTGACTTACTTCACTTAGTTTAACACTCTCTAGGTCCATCTATGTTGTCACACCTTGGTTTGTTTCTTAATTTTTTAATATGATGCTAATATATAATTATGTGAGACCTCTTTAAGTGTTTCTATATTTTAATACTTACTAAATCCTTTTACCAGGAGCTGCACTAAATGCTTTACAAGTATTGGCTCAGATACTCCTCCAATTATACTATGAGGTAGACATCTCTTTTATTCCTACTTATAGATGAAGGATGTGTGTTAGTCACTTAGCCATGACCAGCTCTTTGTGACCCCATGGACTGTAGCCCGCCAGGCTCCTCTGTCCGTGGGATTCTCCAGGCAAGAATACTGGAGTGGATTACCATTTTCTTCTCCAGGGGATCTTCCTGACCGAGGGATCGAACCTGCATTGCAGGCAGATTCTTTACTATCTGGGCTATACGGATAATCGGATGAAGGATAAAGACGCTAATTAACTTGTTCAAGGTTTCACAGGTGGTAAGAGCTGAGCAGGGTTTTAAATCCAGAAAGCCTGATTCAAGAGTTTGTGCTCTGGGGAGCAGTATGGTTCAGTTCAGCAACCTGGCTGAGTCTTTTTTCCCGTTAGAGAAGACAGCTTTTGGCATCACAAGAATTCTCCCAGACTGATAACAAGTACACTTTGAATGCATATAAAAATAATATTTATTAACTTAAGATTGTACCATATATGGATTTATTCAAACCAAGAGATTTACACAAAAACTTAAGTAAAATCTTTAGACTCCATTCAGCCTGAATTTCATATTATGGATAGGGCAGACGACTGTCTTTAGACGACTGTCTTTTGCTTAAAACAAAACAAAAAAGCAAAATGGCTTCAATTACATTTTGCAGAGTGCAGACCTGTGGGGAGCCAAGGCTGAGTCAACCAGGCACTGTGGTTGATCTAATGAATTTGCTGCCCATTATCAGAGCCATCCTGCTGAGCCCCAAGGCTGGCTTCTTTGCTGTTAAGAATAGGATCTTTGTTTTAAAAGTTTACACAAATTTCCAAAGTCCTCACATTTTCCTTGAGGTGGCAGGTGCACTGCTGGTTTGCAGTACAAGTTAGTCTGGAAGCTGAAATCACTGTGTTGCAGCCTTCTGTGCTCTGGCAGCATTTTCCAAAATGTTCCTTTTCCATTCTTCATAATCTTGTGTCAGATCTTCATCTTTTTGCGGTTTATGTATGGTCTCTACTACATTCTCTATTTCTACAAGAGAAAAAAATTTTTTTTAATGTTTCAAAATCCTGATGTTATAAATGAGTAAGAAAGAAGTGAGCTTATTTACTTTAAAATGTCTATCTTAATTAAGGTAACAGGGAATAAGATACTAAAATGAAAAATGGAAACAGAAGTTAACGCATCAGTTTTTCACTCTCCCTTATACTCCAAACACTTCAAGACTTCTTGATGATAGTTAACATTTATCAAGCCTTGAACCAAGCATTTTAATTGTATGATCTCATTCAGTCTTCACCACAATTCTATGAAATAGGTGCTAACATTAATCATATTTTATAGATTAGGAAATTGAGGTTCACAGAAATTGTCACTTTCCTAAAACTACACAGCCAGTAGGTGATAAAGCAGGATTTGAACCTAAATAGTTTGTCTTCAGATGTATTCTTTTCTTCTATTTTTTTTAATTTAAATATTAAGAAAAAACTTTTTACAGTGTTGATTTCTGCCATACAATGCAAACCAGTCATAATTATACATACATTCCCTCCCTTCCCTAGCCTCCCGCCCCTCCCCCACCCTACCCCTCCAGGCCATCACAGAACACCAGCCTGGGCTTCCTGGGCTACACAGCAACTTCTTTCCAGCTATCCGTCTTACACCTGATAGTGTATACATGTTATGTTACTTTCTCCATTCGTCCTACTCTCTCCCTCCCTGACTATGTCCTCTACATCTGTGTCTCCAATCCTTCCCTGCAAGGCTCATCAATCATATTTCTAGATTCTGTATATATGCTTTAAAATGACATCACCAACTCGATGGACTGGAGTCTGAGTAAGCGCCAGGAGTTGGTGATGGACAGGGAAGCCTGGCATGCTGCAGTCCGTGAGGTTGCAAGGAGTCAGATATGACTGAGTGACTGAACTGATACTGTATTGTTTTTCTCTGACTCAGTTCACTCTGTATAACAGGCTCTAGGTTCATCCAGCTCACAAGTGACTCAAATGTGTACTTTTTCATGGCTGAGTAATATTCCATTGCATGTATATATGTGTGTGTGTGTATATATATATACACACACACCACATCTTTATTCATCTGTTGATGGACATCTAAGTTGCTTCCATGTCCTAGCTATTGTAAACAATGCTCCTATCAACACTTGGGTATATATGCCTCGTTCAATTATGGTTTTCTCAGAGGAGTATATGCCCAATAGTGGGGCTGCTGGGTCATATGGTAGATTTATTCATGGCTTTTTAAGGAATCACCATACTATTCTCCATAATGGCTGTATCAGTTTATAGCCCCACCAACAGTGCAGAAGGATTCCCTTTTCTCCACACCCACGCTACCATTTATTGTCTGTAGATTTTTTGATGATGGCCATTCTGACTAGCAAGAGGTGATACCTCATTGAAGTTTTGATTCCCTGGTGGCTCAGATGGTAAAGAATCTGCCTACAATGTGGGAGACCCGGCTTCATCCCTGGGTTGGGAAGATCCCCTGGAGGAGGAAATGGCAGCTCACTTCAGTGCTCTTACCTGGAGAATCCCATGGACAGAGGAGACTGGTGGGCTACAGTCCAGGGGGTCAAACAGAGTTGGACACAACTGAGCAACTAACACTTTCTTTCTTCTAATAATTAGTGATATTGAGCATCTTTTCATGTGTTTATTGGCCCATCAGATATATTCTTAATTACACAGTACTTGTGTAAACTACTGCTTGGAGAACTGGTATTATCAATGATTAACTGACAGGATTTAGCTAAAATCTGACTCTGTTTTTAAATGAAGTATAGTTGATTTACAATGTTGTGATAGTTTCTGGTGTACAATGAAGTGATTCAGTTACACACACACACACACACACACATATATATATACACTTTTCCATATTCTTTTCCATTATGGCTTATCACAGGACACTGAATATAGTTCCCTGCTATACCTGCTATACATTAGGACCTTGTTGTTTATCCATCCTTTATATATAGTTTGCATCTGATAGTCACAAACTCCCAATCCAACCCTCTCCTGCACCCCTTTCCCCTTGGCAACCACAAGTCTGTTCTCTGTAAGTCGGTCTGTTTCATAAATAAATTTGTTTGTGTCATATTTTAGATTCCATCTATAAGGGATATATCATTGGTATTTGTCTGACTTATTTTGTTTAGTATGATAATGTCTAGGTCCATCCATCTTGCTACAAATGTAGAATCTGACTCTTGTTAAGGCAAGCTGCTACAGCAGCAAAGGGCTATTCACTGCATTAAATCCATTGTACACTAATCCTGTTGTACAAATTTCAATTTTCGTCTAGTATTAACATGCCTCACCCTTTGCTGAAGGTTCAGTCACTGTCTTCTTTTTCTTCTGTGGTGGAGTAGCTGAATCTCTAGGTTCTCCTTTAGGGGGAAAAAAAAAACTATATATATATATATATATATATATCATCTGAGTTCATTTTTCTCCAATTTTTAATTTCAGTTTTGGGGTATATTTTGGATCAGAAATAAAAATTAGATATCGCGAATGACCAAATACTAGGAGAAGGAGAAGGGGAATTATCTTGCTATCTTTTCTTTGGCTTTTCTTGTCAGATTTCGAAAGGGAGAATCTACTCTCTGGGCATGAATTTACAGAATTACAGCATTTATTGTTGTTTTTAGTTATTAAGCTAAATAATCAGCTATTACGCTATTTATTTGAAAACAAACAGTAATTTTGCTACTGAAAATAAACAGTAATTTTCTTACTAAAAATTGATCTCATCTATAGTAAATAGAAAGGAGCTAGTCTGCAAGTTTGACGCTTACTCCTTGGGAGAAAAGTTATGACCGACCTAGACAGCATATTGAAAAGCAGAGACATTACTTTGCCAACAAAGGTCCGGCTAGTCAAGGCTATGGTTTTTCCAGTGGTCATGTATGGATGTGAGAGTTGGACTGTGAAGAAAGCTGAGTGATGAAGAATTGATGCTTTTGAACTGTGGTGTTGGAGAAGACTCCTGAGAGTCCCTTGGACTGCAAGGAGATCCAACCAGTCCATTCTGAAGGAGATCAGCCCTGGGTGTTCTTTGGAACGAATGATGCTAAAGCTGAAACTCCAGTACTTTGGCCACCTCATGCGAAGAGCTGACTCATTGGAAAAGACTCTGATGTTGGGAGGGATTGGGGGCAGGAGGAGAAGGGGACGACAGAGGATGAGATGGCTGGATGGCATCACTGACTCAATGGATGTGAGTTTGAGTGAACTCCGGGAGTTGGTGATGGACAGGGAGGCCTGGCATGCTGCGATTCATGGGGTCACAAAGAGTTGGACACGACTGAGCAACTGAACTGAACTGAGAGTAAATAGAAAGGAGCTAGTTTGCAGGTTTGAAAATATTTAACTTTTACCAGCAGGTTTACATTTTCAAGTGACACGTTCCTGAAACATGGAATGAATTACTCACTGTCGATCTGCTGCCCAATCTTTTCTAACTGTCTACAGAGTCGATCAAATATGGCCTTTTTTACTCCAGATGTGGCTGCCATTTTATTTCTGTCCACCTTTAGCTTTAGAATCCTACAAAAGAATTTGATAAATTGCTGTTCTTAAGATCAGTACTGTTATCTTTTTTGGCCAACCAGTTATCAACTTATTTCCTTTCCACTCAGGCTTTATGAAGAGCTCCCATCTGTTTAATTTTCCCTTTACTTCACACATATATCATTAGCTAAAAATCATGTAAACTTACCTTTTAAAGCTATTTATTTAGTTATTCATTGTACTGCGAGAATTAAAATATACACGTTATCTGTTATGTACCAAACAGGACACACGAAAGACATCTACTGTAGCGCTACATGCCTTATAGAATTCTTTCTGGTAAATCTCAGATATTAACTAATTTGCTGAGTGTCAATTACAGCATGTTAAAATATTTAATTCACTTTAACACAAGATGCTTATATTTATGCTACTACAGGAATATAAACCACTCTCACCTCCAAAAACTTCCTCCCTAATAACAATTCACAACAACCACTAATGAAAAATACAAAGTGAGCTTATTTCAGATAACAGACCTATTTGAATCTTTTTTTGCTCAGTGAAACTGGTTTCAAAAGTAAATCTGTCCATATTGTTTTCTATAATAGCCATGTTCCTTCCATATAGTTGTATTGAATTAAAGGGCATTTTCTATTAAGGCCAATTAATCACTAATAGTAGCTAATGGAGCCAAACACATCAAAATTAGTGGTTAGGTAGTAAAAAACCTATTGTCTAACAGCCAACTAATTTTGTTTTCTGAGGAGTTTTCTAGCAAGATAAAACAAGACAACTTTAGAGGAAGATAGCAATTACCAATATTTCCAGGGTAACATTTCAGTCAGCATACATATAGATAACCCCAAAGATTCAAATTAAGAATTTATTATTGAACTGTTTTATAAATTACTTGAAAAAGAGTTGTAATCAACACTTCAAAAATGTGACTGGAAAATCACAACTAAATGCTATTTTAATGACAGATTTCATGATTTAAAAAAGGCAGACTCTGAAATCAGATTACCCAGCTTATATATTGGCAAGTAGCTTTTGGGCAACACTAATTCCTAGCTGTCAGATCTGTTGTGGGATAAACTGAGACTCGGGTCACTTGGCCACTATTGTTACTTAGGAAAATATGCTTTGAGTTGAAATCAACTAAATTAGAAGTATTCTTTGGGAATGGGAAATTTATTTATAAATTATAGACTTTCCTAAACAGTAAAAGGAACACTTACTTGCAAGCTGAAAGCAGGGCAGCAGTGGTGAAAAGCAGCCTGGATAAGTCAAGATCCACCTGCTGTGTTTGTGGAAGACTGGACTCATAGCTGAGTAAAAGCAGTGTTCAGAGTTATTTGTTAGAAAATATTGTTTCAAAGGGACTGAAAATGCAAATACAACTCATAAATGTGTCACGTTAAATGTAAAAGAAATACATTCTGTCACTTCAGCACGTTAATTATTTTTTAAACTGAAAATTACCAGGACATTGGATACTTTCACTTTACGTATCAGTAATGAGTTTTAATTATATGCCTCATACCTTTGCAGGATCTCTGAAGCCAAGTTCACTGCTTCTGTGCAGCTAAACTGTACTGCTAGGTCTCTTATTCCAATATTTGAGTTCAGGCCCAATAAACACTCAAAAGATTTAAGACAACTCTGATACATCTTCTTGTTCAAGCCAGAAAGTTTAATTAAGTAAGCCTTTGAAAGGAAAAAAAATGAATCATAAAAATCATAAGTGCTCTATATTAGTACCTTTAACACTTGTTTAATAAGTGAACTTTCCAAAATTAATTATTTCTGTGGCAAGTCACTCTACCTAAAGGTTTAGCTTCATTTACTCAAAATCAGTAACCATGTCAGGCAAGTTAACTACTGCCTGCAATAAGCTCATACCTATAGAAAGGCAGTCATGTGACATGTGTGTGCAGATAATTTAAAATACAACATAGTGCTACCAATGCCGAGCTGTGAACTAAAAGATGCTTGTGTGTGTGTGCGCGTGTGTGCACGCTCAGTTGTGTCTGACTCTTTGAGGTCCCATGGACTGTAGCCAGGCCCATGGACTGCCAGGTTCCTCTGCCCATGTAATTTTCCAGGCAAGAATACTGGACTAGGGTGCCATTTTCTACTCCAGGGAATCTTTCCAACCCAGGGAGAGAACCTGTGTCTCTTGTGTGTCCTGCACTGGCAGGTGGATTCTTTACCACTAGTGCCACGTGGGAAGTCCATGAATTAAAAAACATAGAAGATGTATATATGGTTACTTATTTTAAGAAAGGTGCCAATTTGTAATCCATTGGAAAAACGAAGGAGGGAAGTAGTAGGAGTGGCGTGGGGAGGGTAAGTGTGTGCAAAAGGGACAGGAGACGGAGACTGGGAGAGAAACAGGAGGGACAACGACTGAGGGACACTGACTCTGCCTGGGGAAGAAAAGCTTAATAAAGTGACAGCAAAGTGAGGTCATTTTAAGACAAACAGGAGCTTGCTAGAAGAGCATCCCAGGTTTAAAAAAAAAAAAAAAAAGCCAGTGCATTTACAAAGTCAGTCCTTAAGGTGCATGGTCTGTTAAGTGAATACTGTAGCTTGAGGTTAGCAGGGGTCAAGAGAGGCTGGAGAGTTTGACGGTAATGGGGAGCCAACCCACTGGAAGCCAATGGTGTTTACAATGCCACCATTTTATCAGAGTAGCATATATGTGTGATAGGCACTGTGTTAAGAGTGCTACACATAGTACATTGTGTTTCTTCCTTACAATTATCCAGTGAAATCAGTTCAGTTCAGTCGCTCAGTCGTGTCCAACTCTTTGCGACCCCATGAATCGCAGCACACCAGGCCTCCCTGTCCATCACCAACTCCTGGAGTTCACTCAGATTCACATCCATCGAGTCGGTGATGCCATCCAGCCATCTCATCCTCTGTTGTCCCCTTTTCCTCCTGCCCCCAATCCCTCCCAACATCAGAGTCTTTTCCAATGAGTCAACTCTTTGCATGAGGTGGCCAAAGTACTGGAGTTTCAGCTTTAGCATCATTCCTTCCAAAGAACACCCAGGGCTGATCTCCTTCAGAATGGACTGGTTGGATCTCCTTGCAGTCCAAGGGACTCTCAAGAGTCTTCTCCAAATGGATACCTCTTATCCTACTTGATAGATGAGGAAACAAGAGACTCACAGAACTAGTAACTGGTGGTGCTGAGATCTGGTCTCAACATGTGAGTCTTGCCATAGCTTGGCTCTCAATCACTGTGACATTGGAAGAAAAATAATACAACGGTTTTAAAGTATGTGATTTAGGAGGATGATGCTAGTGGCAGTTTGATAGATGCCTTTGTATAAGGAAAGAAGTGCTCAGGGAAAGTACTTAGTAAAGAGTAAAGAGATCGTTGCAAAAAAGTTTTTTTCTCCAACTTGACCCAATGGTTCTAAACTTCATCTAGAGTAACATATTCTAGATGAAAATTCTAAAACAGAGTTGTAACAGGGGCTAGTACAACCAGAGATTAAAACATATGATTAAACTTCAGTGTCACACCAGATTATTCAGACATTCAGTGGGACCTACTTACCCTGTCCAAGGGGCACTTCATGCAGGAAGCTGCAAGGTCCAGGCACATGACTGCATTGCTGGTTTCTGTGGTTCGTGCAGACAGGCCAGCACACTTCACATGGGACAGTCGCAAGTACTCCTCCGCTTTCCTGAGCAACACATTCACTAAAACTCTTTCTTTTTCAGAAGTTTGCCCAATATTTTGGTAAGCAATGAATTCAGCCTGGTGGACTTCATTCTGACCCTAACTCTTATGCACGTTTATTTGGGGCTGGGAATGAAACTCACATCCTTTGAGAGAGGACAGGGTTCTACACGAGAGAACAAACCCCCTGACTCCAAACATCACTGTGCTCCAATCCTTTCAGGAAGAATTAAGTTCCTGAAATCCTTCAAAAAAGGCCAACCCTTCTTTCAGCCTTCCATTACTGGAACAAGCATGAACTATGGCAGACAGAGGCAGGCAGGTGAAACCAGGGTTCCTTCTTCCTTTAAATCAGTAGTTCCCAAACTTTATTGTCTATGACAGTCACCTTGGAGCGTGTGGAAACAAGCGCCAAGTTTCTGATCGGTAGACCTAGAGTGGGGCCCAAGAATGTGCATTTCTACCAAGTGACAAGAAAATATTGATGCTGCTGGTCCAGGGACTACACTTTGAGAACCACTGTTCTAAATGATTAAGAGTGCAGAAGGCCATACTTCCTGTCTTTTAAGAAGTGCTCCTTCCCTTCCCTCAACTAATCCACAGCCCAGGCACCCGGCCTAGCCCTGCCCTCCAGAGTTAAGTCCTGCACTCCACAGTTTAAAGTATTTAGAAATACTTTATTTCTAACCCTGGATCTTGCAAAGGCCCTTCCCATCTCCGGGCTTTTGGACAGTTTGCTGTGCCAGCTTGGGCCCTCTTCCCACATCTCCCCGTGGCTGGCAGCTTCTATCAACCGAGTCTCAGCGCAAACAGCAACCCCTCCGAGACTTTCTGGGAAGTTCTTTTGTTTGTTTGTTTAAATTAAAAGCAGGCACAGGCCGCGGCTCCGCACACCAATCCTATTTCATTTCCTGCATGCCGTGGCCACCAGACACTGCCCTCCTTGGGTTCTGTATCCCGTCTGCCTCTGCCGTAAACGCACTCTCAGTTAAGTTTCAGGGAAACGACCCAAGTTCTCCGCCTCTCTCCCTTTCCCACCACCGTGCATCTCACAATGCTAGCTGGCCCCCGGCCACCTCACAGAGCCTATTGCCGGTAGGATTTTCTTAATGTAGAGTCTAAATCCTGCCTTTGCGCGGGAAAAGCATGGGGCCCCATTTGAGAAGGGCGCAGGGCTACTGGGGCGTGCGCAGCCGGACTCACCTCAGCACCTCCGGCTCGGCGATGCCCAGGCGCGGGGCTAAACGCCTGACCAGACCAGACTCCATGGCGCGGACTAGGACGACACCGACAGCTGAGACCAGACGAAACCCGCGCACAGCTGCTGCGCTAGCCAGTTAAGGCTGGGCCGCCCCCCTTCGCTGCACCTGGATTGGTTGGAACTAGAAGTTACGACTGCCCCGCAAACCAATCCTGGCCATCCTTCTGCGCGTGCGCGCTGCGAATACACACGTCAAGGCAAAAAGTGAATGTGCCGGGGTGGCTCCCACTCATTCCATTCCTCGCTTCTGGAGAGACTCTAATATTGCCTTTCTCTCCGGCTGCCCCTTCCTGCCGCCTAGAGCTTCCCCGGTACTCCGCACTGCCCCGCCCTCTCACACACTGTGGAGAGATTGGCTGGCGCCTAGGTCTGTCAGTCCACCGTGAAGTGACAGGGACCAATAAATACGCGGGAGTTGGGGGACCAATCGAGGAGCCGTCTGCTGGGTCCGAAGGCGGAGCTAGAGGGGGCGGGGCTTGGAGGGGCCGCAGAGTCACCTGACCACGGGAGGCTCCGCGCGGGGTGGGTGCTTCAAGCTGCAGGCTTAGGGGAGTCGCCATGGTGAGTGCTGAGGGGCGGCTGGCCCCGGGCTGACCCTTTTCCTAGCCACTGCTCGCTCCTACCGTTTGGAACCGTGCAGGCGGAGTCGGGGCCCAGCAGCCGGGTCGGGGCTAATACCAGCCGGGCTTGGCCTACGGGTTGGGGGACAGGCCGGGGGAAGGCCGCAGGCGGGCCGATCCGTGATCGGGGGCGCGGCGGCGCCTGGCCATGGCCGTTGCTCTTTGATGGGGTGTATTCGCTCCCTAGCTCTGAGAGTCAGTAAGGGCTTGCGAGCCCTCTGAGTGGAGTTGGCCACTGCCCCGCCTTGAGGGGATCTCTAGTGCTGGGTCTGGGCGTCTGGCTAGAACGGGGGCGTGCGGAGGGCCTGAGGCTCAGAGGTGGCGTTGGGACCCGCCCAAAGGCTGCTCCCTTGCTGACGGTTCCACCTTTGTGCCTGGTAGTGCTTTCGTGTCCCTTTCTTGTGCAAGAAATACCTTCTGGAGGGTCCTTAAGAGTGTCCGGGCCTTTTTTAGCCTCATAGGCCTCTTTGATTGCAGTGTGTGTCAGAGAATTCTAGGGACTGGCTTAGGTGAATTTCCTGGAAGGACTCATACTATCTGATATCCATTAATTCTGAGAGACAAAAAAGAGACTGCTTGTTTCCTTTAATATTTGTTCATTGGGCGCCCTGGCTCTTTTACTGACTTCCCCATTGATAAAATCCAGGTCTTTTACTTACTGGAAGTAGGCATTCTCCTTAGCGCCTCTCCATGCTGGCAGCAAATCGTGGTGTAGCTGTTGGCTGGTGAACTTGAACTTCCTCAAAATGTGAATCCTTGTGTCTAGTTTCCACAAAGGCAAGTTGTCACTTGCATTTTATTAGCGTTTGACATAGCCTGTACTGTATAAATAATATTTTTGCATGTTGGTGTACAGTATGTCAGTTTTAGTTATCTCACTATTCAGTTTGTGTAGACAGGCTTCTCAAAACCTGTAAGCCTGGAAACAGGCTTCACTTTAAATGCGCTAATGCCAAAAAGCAAAATGTTTGACATATATTGCTTTCATATAAGATGATTCTGTACGAGGTGATTCTGCTTATTTCTCTGAATTCTTATTTGGGAATTGATATAAGAATGGTGCAAAAATTAAACTAGCATTTGTCTGTTTCTCAACATTTATGGATTGACATTTATAGTGTTCGTAATATAAAAGCACCTACTTGAGGATCTCTTATATATCCCCATTCTGTGCTTGAGGAACCAGTTTGGAACTGTGAAGGAGACACCCTGTACTGTCCTCACGACTTTTACTGGGAAAGAAAACTTGAGTAGTAGTCTTGTCACAACCAGTGTCTCTGTGACTTGGGCAAATCACTCATTCTTCTTTGAGTCTCCTTTTTGCATCTGAAAACAAATGTTCTCTTTTTGGCCCTTCCCAATCCTAAAATCTAGGATTCAGTTCAATTTATCATGCATCTTGTGTGTCTTTTATGTCATGCACTGTGCTGGACACTGAAAACATAGCCCATGCTTTCAAAGAACTGAAGAGTCCAGCAGAAGACATGCTATGGAACTGAATGTAGAACAGTCTGAGCACTGAGGACAGTCTGTCAGTTCAGTGCTGTGGGGCCATGAAAGGAGAGAAGGTTCTGGGGAGTATGGGAAAGATTACAGGAAGTAACATGTGAACTGAGATTCTGAGGACAGTGAGTAGGAATTTTCTAGGTGGAGAAGAATGTGTATTGCTAGTAGGTAAAGCTGGGGGAAGTAAATGGTCATGGTGTGTGCCATCATAGGATTCCTGGGGAAATTTATTGGTAAATGCAATTGGAGGTGCTGGCATTAAAATATGTTTGGATGTTCCCATCCCTTCATTGTGCTTAGTTCTCCCTACTTCAGTTGCTATTTTGTGTCTTACCGTCATTTTAAAAATAGTGTTTTCATTAACATAATGAAATTCTGTATCTTTGTGAGATGTGTTATTTTCATTTGGTAGTTGATTAACATTGCTTTGTTTGATTACATCTATCTTGAAAACATCTATATGAGTGGAGAGATCGACAAGTCTCTAGGATGGTTGTAGATAATTGCTGGTATCTATGGGGAATATAATAATGATGGGAACACTTAGGTGGATTGCTTATTACTAAGTGCTAAGCAGTTTTCAAGCTTTATCGGTGTCATTTCACTTTATTACTCATAACAATGATACAAGTATTTCTATTATCCTTGTTTGCTGCAAGAGGAAATGAAAGCACATTGTTTGAATGGGAACTAGTTTTATAAGTGATATGTTCATAGTGACCTTTGTTTTCTCTGCACCTTTTAACTGTAGAGTTGTGAGGGCTATTTGGCTTGAATGTGTGGGCTAAAAGGGGCCTAATCACAAATGTTAATTTGATCTTGACTCTAGTGTTTCCATTTTTCTCTGATATATATAACTGCTATGTACAGAGTCATTTGTAAATGACTTTTATGAGTGAGGGGTCATTGGTTACCTAATTTGTGTATAGTGAAATCATGTTCATGTTAAACTGACTTGCTCAGTCCCATACTTGGCAGGAAGGGCATCTAGATGTTCCTTTAGAATAGCCAGCTGCATTGTCTTACAAGTAATATGTAAAAGTACATTTCTTTATTGTAGCTTTATCTTTTTATTTTCTACATTTTGTATATATACTTTTCATTTTAAACCCAGTTGGTACAAAATAGAAAAATTTTGCTAATTGGTTTATAGATTACTGAGTCTAGTCAATTCTATACAAATATTTGAATTGTTTGTAATCTGTTTATAGAGCTTCCCAGATGGCTCAGTGATAAAGAATCCACCTGCCAATGCAGGAGACACAATGCAGAACCTGTGTTTGGGTTCGCTCCCTGGGTTGGGAAGATCCCCTGGAGAAGGAAATGGCAACCCACTCCAGTATTCTTGCCTGGAGAATCCCATGGACAGAGGAGCCAGAGGGACTACAGTCCATGGGATGGCAAAGAACTGGACATGATTTAGAGACTGAGCATGAACCCAGCCTTTTTATAACCATGCTTTTTATTTGCCATATAATTATACACAGTAGCCAAAATGTAGTACTATACCCAAATATCCATCAGCAGATGAATGGATAAACAAAATGGTATATACACACAATGGAATATTATTTAACCTCAAAAAGAAGGAAATTTTGGATCTCCCTGGTGATCTAGTGGTTAAGAATGTGGTTAAGAATTGGCCTGCCAGTGCAGGGGACACAGGTTCAATTCCTGCTCTGGGAAGATTGCCACATCTTCCACATGTCCCTGGGCGGCTAAGCCGGGAGCCCTAGAACCGGTAGTCTTCAATAAGAGAGAAGCACCACAAGTAGAGTAGCCCCCGTTTGCGACAACTAGAGAAAGCCCACTGAAAGCAATGAAGACCAAGGGCAGCCATAAATAAATTAATTAAAGTTTTAAAAAATGACATTTTGACATATGCTACAACATGGATGAACCTTGAAGATATTATGCCAATAAACCAGACACGAAAGAATGAATATTGTATAATTCCCCTTTTATGAGGTCCTAGAGAAGTCAAGCACTTAGACAAAGAAAGAGGTAGTTGCCAGGGCAGGAATGTGGGGATGGGAAGTTACTGTTTATTGCTCACAGAGTTTCCTTTTGGAAAGGTGGAAAAGCTCTGGAGATGGATGGATGGTGGCAGTGGCTGTACAACAGTGTGAACGTACTTAATGCTGCCGAACTGCACTCTTAAAAATGGTTAAAATGGCAAATTTTATATTGTGTATATTTTACCACAATAAAAATTTTATAACATACACGTTTCTAATGTATATGTTTTATCACAAAAATTTCTGCTTATCTCAAAGCTGGCCTTCTGAACCTAGTGAAATCTGTTGATTGTAATAATCGTTAAATCTATTGCATCCAGAGATAAGGAGCCAAAAAACCCAAACTGTTGCTTGGTCTCAGAGAACTAGCCCATGATGAATAGTGAATTTCATTAAGTCAGAATCCTTAAATGCACACGCTCCTTTTCAGCATTTTACACCATTAGTTCTGTTGTGTGAGTTAGTGTTCAGTATAAAAGATGTTGAACTTTTTCTTTGATATTTATTTATGCTTATGAAGAAGTATGCCCTAGGGAAACTCAGTTTCAAAACATTTTTACCACCCAAAAAGGAAACCCTGTACTCATTAAGCAGTTACTCATCCACTCTCCCTCCTGATAACCACCAGTCTGCTTTCTGTTTCTATGGATGATTTTCCTATTCTGGATGCAGATATACCTCATTTTATTGTGCTTTGCTTTACTGGATTTTTTTTCCCCAAAAATTGAAAATTTGTGGCAGTCCTGCATCTAGCAAGTCTTTTTGGTGCCATTTTTCTAACAGCATTTGCTCACTTTGTGCTTTTGTGTCACATTTTGGTAATTCTCACAGTATTTCATACTTTTTCATTATCATGTTTGTTATGATGATCAGTTGTGATTGTTTTGAGGTGACACAAACTGTACTTACGTAAGTCTGCAAACTAATTGATAAGTGTGTGTATTCTCACTGCCCCCTGACCAGCTCTTCTCCATTAGTCTCCCTTTTCTTGAGCCTCCCAGTTCCCCGAGGTACAACAGTATCTTGAAATTAAGCCAATTAATTGCCCTACAGTAGTCTCTTAAGTCGGAGAAGGCGATGGCACCCCACTCCAGTACTCTTGCCTGGAAAATCCCATGGACGGAGGATCCTGGTAGGCTGCAGTCCATGGGGTCTCGAAGAGTCGGATATGACTGAGCGACTTCACTTTCACTTTTCACTTTCCTGCATTGGAGAAGTAAATGGCAACCCACTCCAGTGTTCCTGCCTGGAGAATCCCAGGGACTGGGGAGCCTGGTGGGCTGCCGTCTATGGGGTCGCACAGAGTCGGACACAACTGAAGCGACTTAGCAGCAGAAGCAGCAGTCCCTGAAGTGTTCAAATGAAAGGAAGAGTTGAAAGAGTTCAAGTGAAATCAAAAGCTAGAAATGATTAAGCTCAGTGAGGAAGACATGTCAAAAGCTTAGCCTCTTGTACCAAACAGTTAGCCAAGTTGTAAATGTAAAGGAAAAGTTACTAAAGGGAATTAAAAGTGCTACTCCAGTGAACACATGAACGAAAGGAAGGTGAAACTGCCTTATGGTTGATGTGGAGAAAGTTTTAGTGCTCTGGGTAGATGATCAAACCAGCCATCACATTTCCTTTAGCCAAAGCCTAATTCAGAGCAAGGCCCTCTCCAGTTCCCTGAAGGCTAAGAGAGGTAAGAAAGCTGCATAAGAGAAGTTTGAAGTTAGCAGAAGTTGGTTCGTAAGGTATATGTAAGGAAGCCATCTTCATGCCATAAGAATGCAAGGTGAAGCTGCAAATGCCGATGTAGATGCTGTAACAAGTTACCTAGCAGATCTGGATAAGATAATTAGTAACGGTGGCTGTGCTAAACAAGGATTTTCCTTGTAGACAAAACAGCCTTCTATCGGAAGACAATACCATGTAGGACTTTCACAGGAGAGAAGTCAATATCAGGCTTCAGGAACAGGCTGACTTGTTAGGGACTAGTGCAGCTGATGACTTTAAGTTGAAGCCAGTATTCATTTACTATTCTTAAAATCCTAGGGTCCTTATGAAGTATGGGCCTGTGCCCATAAATGGAAAAGCAGAGCCTGGATGACAGCACATCTGTTTACAACATCGTTTACTGAATGTTTTAAGCTCACTGTTGAGACCTGTTGCTCAGAAAAGAAAGGATTGCTTTCAAAATATTGATAATCATTGATTCCGTACCTAACACCCAAGAGTTCTGATGGAGACATACAGTGAAATGATTATTGTTTTCCTGCTAGCTAACGCAACATCCATTCTGTAGCCCACAGATCAGGAGTTATTTTTAATTTCAAGTCTTATTATTTAAGAAATACATCTCAGGGATTTCTCTGGTGGTCCAGTGGCTAAGACTCGGCGTTCCCAGTGAGGGGGCCCAGTTCCATCCCTGGTCAGGGAACTAAATCTCACATGCCACAACTAAAAGTTCACATTGCCACAGCTAAAGATCCCGCGCGCTGCAACAGAGATAAAAGATCCCACATGCCGCAACTAAAACCCAGTGCAGCCAAATAAAAAGACTTCAGAAGGCTGTAGCTACCGCAGATGATAATTCCTTTGATGGATCTAGGCAAATTGAAAACCTTCTGGAAAGGATTCACCATTCTAAAAGCTATTAAGAACGTTTGTGATTCAAGGGAAGAGGTCAAAAAATCAACATACACAGGAGTTTGGAAGAAGTGGATTCCAATCCTCATGATGACGTTGGTTGGTTGAAGACTTCAGTGGAGGAAGTAACTGAAGATGTGGAGGAAGTAACTGAAGATGTGGTGGAAATAACAAGAGAACTAGAATCAGAAGTGGAGCCTAAAGATATGACTGAATTGCCAAATCTCCTGATCTAACTTTAACAGATGAAGAGTTGCTTTGTATGAATGAATAAAGAAAGTGGTTTCTTGAAATGAACTCCACCCCAGTGAAGATGTTGTGAAGACTGTTGAAAATGGCAGCACAGGATTCAGAATATTACGTAAACTTAGTGAATACAGCAGGGCAATTTGAGGGGCTTCCCAGGTGGCACAGTGGTAAAGAATCCACCTGTCAGTGTAGGAGATGCAAGAGAGGCAGGTTTGATCCCTGGGTTGGAAAGATGCCCTGGAGGAGGAAATGGCAACCCACTCCAATATTCTTGCCTGGAGAATCCCATGGACAGAGGAGCCCGACAGGCTACAGTCCAACGAGTTGGACATGACTGAGCTGAGCACACAGGGTTTGAGAGAACTGACTCCAATTTGGAAAGTTCTCTTTGGAAGGAATGATGCTAAAGCTGAAACTCCAGTACTTTGGCCACCTCATGCGAAGAGTTGACTCATTGGAAAAGACTGATGCTGGGAGGGATTGGGGGCAGGAGGAGAAGGGGACGACAGAGGATGAGATGGCTGGATGGCATCACTGACTCGATGGACATGGGTTTGGGTGAACTCTGAGAATTGGTGATGGACAGGGGGGCCTGGCGTGCTGTGATTCATGGGGTCACAAACAGTCGGACACAACTGAGTGACTGAACTGAACTGAACCATGGGTAAAATGGTATCAGACTATCACATGCTACAGAGAAATCAATTGTGAAAGAGCGAGCCAGTCCATGAGGCAGACTTTATTATTGTCTTATTTTAAGAAATTGCCACAGCCTCCATGACCTTCAGCAGCCATCAACATCAAAGTGAGACCCCGCACCAGCAAAAATTTGCTGAAGGCTCAGATGATGGTTAGCAGTTTTTAGCAATAAATTATGTTTAAATTAAGGCATATATATTATTTACTTATAATGATGTTGCAGACTTAATAGACTACAGTACAGTGTAAACATATGAAACTGAAAAATTTATGTGACTCAGTTTATTGCAATATTGCTTTTCTGCTGTGGTCTGGACCTGAACGTGCAGCATCTCTGAGCTATGCCTTAATTTCATATCAGTGGAGTCACACAATGTGTGGTCTTCCATGTCTGATTCCTTTTACTTAAATAACCTTTTTGTAGTTCACATAGCATCTATCAATACTTCACTCCTTACGATTGAGTAATATTCCTTATATGTATATAACATAATTTGTTTATCCATTCATCTGTTGATTCTTTAGTTGCTTTTTATTAAAAACATAATCTAAAATCAGCTTACTTATTCAGACAGTGAACATTTATGAAGCATCCGTTATGTGTCTGGCAATGTGTTGGGTTCCAAGGATGTAAAAATAGCCATCATTTATAGTTATAATGTGCTGCGGGCTGTAGCAGAGGTGTAAACAGTGTTTATTCAACATAAGGGATGGAGTGGTTAATTCTGTTCACAGGTAGATCTAATTCATTTTGCAAGCAAATTTTTCTGATGGCAAAAAGAAGACTGTACAGATATATTTTGTCCATTATAACTGTAGCTGTCTGTATTTGAAATGGTACGGTAGATCCTTGAGGGAGTGTACTCTTCATGGTGTTCTACTACAAGTCACCGTCAACAGTTTTAGCTATTTTATTTCTAAGCTGTTTAGTCCCTCATTATATATTTCCTAAGCGGATAAGTGTTCTCGTAAACTAGTTCCTTGGTCTTCCTAAGAATAGACTAAGATGCAGATGAAAGGTAGTTTAGAAAAAAAGGAAGCTTTCAGAGATTTTGGTTAGACTACTTCACCACCACAGATTGGTTATGTTCTAGGTGGATTTAGAGTGTATTAGCAGAACATAGGCTCTGGAGAAGGCAGTGGCACCCCACTCCAGTGCTCTTGCCTGGAAAATCCCATGGACAGAGGAGCCTGGTGGGCTGCAGCCCATGGGGTCACTAGGAGTTGGACATGACTAAGTGACTTCACTTTCACTTTTCACTTTCATGCATTGGAGAAGGAAATGGCAACCCACTCCAGTGTTCTTGCCTGGAGAATCCCAGGGATGGGGGAACCTGGTGGGCTGCTGTCTATGGGGCTGCACAGAGTCGGACACGACTGAAGTGACTTAGCAGCAGCAGCAGAGCATAGGCAGCCACAAACCACCACCTTCTATTTCTTTGAAGACAACCTACTACAGGAATGTTGAGTCAGTTTCTGAGAAGAAATTCTCTGTATTTGTTAGTTTTCTCCTTCAGCAGTCTTAGGCTATTAACTTCAGTAACGGCACAGCTTTCTGTTTAGTTGTCAGAAATTGATAAATGAGTCTGAGATGTAGAACTGGAATGAACCTTATGTGAAAGCTTTGTAAATGTAAACTATGGCTGGACCTATAAAAATAACAGATTTGCTTAACAAGAGTTCTAATGACACATTAATGGGAGATTAAAAAAAAATTTTTTTTTAGCCTACAACACAGCAGTCACCGCAGGATGAGCAGGAAAAACTCCTGGATGAAGCCATACAGGCTGTGAAGGTCCAGTCATTCCAGATGAAGAGATGCCTGGTAAGAATGACAGTGTGAGAGGCACAGTTGTAATCTGCGTGTTCCTGGGAATGTTAGGCTGTGTTTTCTAAAGCCTGTAGCACTACTGCTCTGGTAAACCTAATATTCAGCCTCAGCTTCCTCAGGTGCTGTGTGGAGCAATTTCAGTAGATAGCCCTGTTGAAATATTTATTTACCTTTATATTTGTGGTTTGAAATTGTCTGTCTTCCCTACCAGAATCTAAGCTCCAAGGGGATGGGAGACCCTGCCTTCTACTGTATTATCTCCATACCCTATCTGACCTGAATTACTGGCCTCATCAGTTCTATACCTCAAACCTGAGGAGTACTTGACATATAATAGTTGCTTAATAAATACTGGTTTTAAATGCTTTCAATTTGGATTGTTCAGCCTTTTCCCTCTATCTTGAAGGCTTTTATTTCTGTCCTGAACAGATACATTTTTTTGCAAGAACTACCTTAAAAACTATACTTAATTATCATATTCTGAAAGAGTAGATTATCTGTGTAGAAACTATAGATTCTCTGGATAAAATTTAAAAAATGGAACCAAACTGGCTGGTACTTAAATTACAAGTTGCTGTATTCATGATGATGATGATAATATCTTGCCTTTGTAAAGTGTCGTAGAGTTCCTAAAGCTTAGTAATAATATGCTCTTTTAACCAGTTGTTTCTATTGTATTGTTTTTCTTGCAAACCAGTTTGTAAAAACAGAACTCTTGGAGTGGAGAAAATGGGTGGTATGGAGCTTGCTATTGCTCGCTTCTGTCTCTTTCTGTGTATGAACAGTGTTCCTGTATCTGAAGGAGTTGTCTATGTTTCTGTCTTAAGTGGGTATATGGACATTGTGAGGAGAAAGCATACTTAAAGAGTAGTCATTCCAGACATCTCTGAAGAGTGTTAACCTCTGACCCAGCCATTGTCAAAATAGTAACTTTCTTTCAAAAGAATCAGTATGCCAGTTTTCTTGCTTACAGGTGAAAGATAAATTAATGGAGCTATAGTTTCATAGTTGCCAGGATTGTGAAGATTTGAGTTATTGCCAGGAAGCTTGTGGTCCTAGATAAATGAGATTTGCAAAGCTTTGCAGCCTGGTGAGGAATTACGTTATCTTACTCTTTTTAGTAAAGTGAAGGCAAGGTGAAATTAAACTTGATTTTTATGTGATTAAAATAATTTAGGTGCTCTGTACTTTTAGAACTGTGTAATAGATCCTTGATTAAAGTTTGTATAGCCAAGTTAAATGTTGATTTAAATTAAGCATTCTCACCAATGCTCTTGGTTTTTCTGTAGGACAAAAACAAGCTTATGGATGCTCTGAAACATGCTTCTAATATGCTTGGTGAACTGCGGACTTCTATGTTATCACCAAAGAGCTACTATGAACTTTGTATCTTTTGAATGTTGAAGAACATTTTGATCATACTATTTTCTTGATAAGGCTTATTTTGCTTCTTCCCTAGGCTTTTTGGAAGTTATATTATTTCTCATTGTCTTAATCAAATAGTACTTCTCCCTGCAAATATGCTGAGAAGAGTATCAGAAACCCCTTTTTTGTGCTTACACTTCTTTATGTGGCTTGTTATATCTCAATTTTCAGACTACTCATGAAGGGTATTGAAAGTATTAAGCAAATGGTTTTTTAATGATAAGATTTTGTCAAGCTGGACTCTGAAATGTAAGGGACATCAATGATTTGCCATTTCAAAACCCTGAAGTAGTTTCACAGGCAATCTTATTTTTATTGCTTTGCTTTACCAGACATCTTTAAAAACCCTTAAAGTCAGGAAAGCCCAGAATTTAAACATGCTTTCTTACATGACTAACATTTAGGAAATTTGCCCAATATAGGAGTTCCCTGGTGGTTTAGTGGTTAGAATTCTGGGCTTTCACTGCCATGGCCCAGTTTCAATCCCTAGCTGAGGAGTTAAGATCCCACAAGCTGTGGGGCATGCCCCCCCGCCCCCAATAAATAAAGAAAAAACTAAGAAATTTGCCCAGTTTAATGAGTCCACAAGTTGTAGCGTCAACATTCTTAGGTTGACTTAGCTTTAAATCCTTAATGATAATTAAAAGATATGGCTATTTCTGATGAACTGCACTACTTGGAAGTTTACCTGACAGATGAATTTGCTAAAGGAAGAAAAGTGGCAGATCTCTATGAACTTGTACAGTATGCCGGAAACATCATCCCAAGGCTGTAAGTTACCAAGATCCTGCCGGCTTTTCCATCTGCATTTCCCACGTGTGTTGCTGCTGCTAAGTCGCTTCAGTCGTGTCTGACTCTGTGCGACCCCGTAGACGGCAGCCCACCAGGCTCCCCCGTCCCTGGGATTCTCCAGGCAAGGACACTGGAGTGGGTTGCCATTTCCTTATTAAGATTCTGCCGGCTTTTATATCTGCATTTCACACTTTGTGTTACATCCTTTAATCAGCGGGCTTAAGGTTATTTAATTTCTTAACGAATAGAGGTGAACATTTTGATAGTGATTTTTTAAGGCTGTGAAGTATAAATAACTATTTATTATAGATTATTGAGGAACTTTGAAAATAGAAAAAAAATGGACGTATTCTAATTTCTTGACTACTAGAAAAGTTTATATCATGACAGTTATGAATCCTAATGTGTTTAAAGGTGATATTATAAATAAATGGAAGGGGGTCAGTAAGCAGTTATATTTTAAATTAGATGATATTTTCTTTATTGCATAGGAGAAAACCTGCTTCCTGTCTTATTTCATATTTGTATATATTGTGTTTGAATATAGTCAAATTCTTAAGTATTTTATTTCTAATCAAATGTTGCCTCATTCTTCTAGTTATCTGTTGATCACAGTTGGAGTTGTATATGTCAAGTCATTTCCTCAGTCCAGGAAAGATATTTTGAAAGATTTGGTAGAAATGTGCCGTGGTGTGCAGCATCCCTTGAGAGGTCTATTTCTTCGAAATTATCTACTTCAGTGTACCAGAAACATCTTACCTGATGAAGGGGAGCCAACAGAGTAAGTGGTTTTCTTTCTTGATTTAGGTGTAGTTTTTTTATTGTTGTTGTTGTAAAACATATAAAAAGTATAGAAAAGTATGTAGAAGAAAATAAATACCAGTAATTCTCCTACCCAGAGTCAGCCACTGGTAGCATTTTGTGTATAGATTTCCTTTGAGACACAGTATATGTGATGTGATATAAAATGTACTCTTATAAAAATTATGTGTAGATTATTAGAACCTGCTTTTTTAATTTAGCATAATTGAGAGCATTTTTCCATTCCATCAGATACTCTTTGAAAATACGACTTTTTAAATGAGTTACAGTTTGAAAATTGTATTTGTGATAAAATAACGAAGTATGTTTAACTTTTTTTATGAGCTAGCCAGTTTTCATATTGTTTCTTGAATGTCTTATCAGTTTTTGTAATTTAGGAACTTCTAGTTACCCCAGCGGAGAAGGCAATGGCACCCCACTCCAGTACTCTTGCCTGGAAAATCCCATGGATGGAGGAGCCTGGTGGGCTGCAGTCCATGGGGTCACAAAGAGTCGGACACGACTGAGTGACTTCACTTTCACTTTTCACTTTCATGTATTGGAGAAGGAAATGGCAACCCACTCCAGTGTTCTTGCCTGGAGAATCCCAGGGACAGGGGAGCCTGGTGGGCTGCCGTTTCTGGGGTTGCACAGAGTTGGACACAACTGAAGCGACTTAGCAGCAGCAGCAGCGGGTACCCCAGTGTACAAGTGATTTTAATTGTCTGTGCACACAAATAAGATATTAACTCCAAAACAGGGCGGTGGCCGGGGGGAAGCCATTCAGAGAGAGCTGTGTCTTATGCAACCAATATTCTAGCATCCAAGTCCATTGTTCTTTTATCCCACAAAGATGGCAGATGGTCTTTATCCAGTTGGGTGAACTATTCACATGACAAGTTCCCTTGATTGAGGAACTTATTTCCCTTTTTAAAAAGTTTCTTTATTCATTTATTTCTAATGTGTATATTTTAGTTGTTTTTAGTATATCTGCATCATTTCCTTTTTAAAAGAAAAGCTATAATAAAACTTTAACCATGCATATGACAAAAATTTAAGTGGTGTAGAAAAGATAAAAATTTAACAGTGTGAAGATGGTGAGGGTATTTGCTGTGTTATTATTTGATTCAGTTTTGACTATTAATTTAGTAATCAGCAAAAAAGTTTTGAAAATTACTAAGTTCCCCATCTTAGAAAATGTAAAAATAAGCAAGAAATACTTCGTCTTTTACCTTACAGAGCTTACAAAGTTTATAGTTCAATTGCAAACATAAAATACTCAATAATAAAATGAGTTAACAGTGACACAAGTGTCAATTTTTTAAGGCTTTTTGAATTAATGGAATATAATTCCAAGAACAAGTTTAGTTGGCCCAGGAAAAGGAGTGGTTAAATTGCTTCAGTTGTATCAGACTTTTCGTGACTCCATGGACTGTAGCCTGCCAGGATCCTCTGTCCGTGGGATTCTCCAGGCAAAAATACTGGAATGGGATGCCATGCCCTCTTCCAGGGCATCCTCCCAACCCAGGGATCGAACCCACATCTCTTAGATTCGGGTTCTTTATCACTACTGCCACCAGGGAAGCCCCAAAAGGAGTGAGGGGCCATTTTGTCCCCCTGACTGAGCTGTGACCCCTGCCTGATAGTCTTTTCTCTCTTCCTCTTGAAATTGAGCACTAAGACAGTGTGGTTGAAGATGTCTTTCATGAAGCGTTTGGTGTATTAAAGAGGTAAGAAGGAAATGCACAGAGAAGAGGAATAGTAGTAAATTAAATACTGTGTATAAAGATTTTTCCAACTGTGTCTTTGCAGTGAAGAAACAACTGGTGATATCAGTGATTCCATGGATTTTGTCCTACTCAACTTTGCAGAAATGAACAAGCTCTGGGTTCGAATGCAGCATCAGGGACATAGCCGAGATAGAGAAAAAAGAGAACGAGAAAGACAAGAACTGAGAATTTTAGTGGGAACAAATTTGGTGCGCCTTAGTCAGTTGGAAGGTGTAAATGTGGAACGTTACAAACAGGTTTATATCTTTTACTTCTCATCTTTTCTTATGAGATATATAAAGTCTGATTTTTGAAATTGAAATATTTTAAAAATAATATTGCATTGAAAACTGTTGATCAAAGAAGACTTAAATAAACTAAAAGATGTATTTGAGTCTGTGTTTGTGGATTGGAAGACTCAGTATTATCGTTATCAAGATACCAGTTTTCTTTACATTGAGATTTATTTTACTATAGATTTACTCTAAAGCTTATAAAGTAATGTGATATTGGTGAAAGGGTAAATACATGTATCAGTGGAGAATAAATCAGGAATTAGCGAACCTTTTCCTTAAAGGACCAAATAGTACTTACTTTTTGGTTTTACAAGCCATATAGTTTGCAGCTGTTAAATTCTGCCAGTGTAGTGCAAAAGCAGCCAAAGATAATGTGGAAACAATATACAAAAATGGTCATTAAACTAGATTTGCTGACCCCTAGAAGAGATGATCCAGAATAGACTCATGTGTATATAATCAATTATTGTTGATAAGGTGCAAAAGCAACCTTTTTAGCAACTGATTCTGGAACAATTGGACATCTGTATGCAAACCAAGCCTCTGAACCCATTTTCATAGTATGCAGAGGAACTCAAAAAAATTGATCAAAGTCATAAGTGTGAAATTTGCAACTGGAATTTTTAGAAGAAAACACAAAGGAAGTCTTTATAACTTTGGATTAGGTAAGCTTTGTTAGGACACAAAAAGTACACATCATAAAAAACACCAGTGAAATGGACTTTGACTTTTACGAAATAGAAATCCAGAATTTTTTTATTTAAACATTCTTCTGTAAAATTTTACAGTTTAGTCTAGAAATGAAGTATGGATCAGGAAAACCTAAAATATGATTTTTAAATTAGTAGTTCAAATATGTTACTGGAGGAGTGACTTAAGATTTTGAAAATAATTCTTTAATTCTTAAAATCTTTTTCTTCTTTCAGATTGTTTTGACCGGCATATTGGAGCAAGTGGTGAATTGCAGAGATGCTTTGGCTCAGGAATATCTCATGGAGTGCATTATTCAGGTAGGTGAGAACATTTCAAGTTTTTAAAGAACTCAGTTTGTATTTCATTAATTTTCTTTGTTTTGGTGGAAAAAATCCTGATCAAAGAGAGATTAAGCTTTCCTGAATAAATCCTTTTCTCCTGTTAATATAATAACATAGTCTTTGTATTGATGGGTTTTTCCTCCCAAAATGTAGGAAAGAGTGACCTCCAAGTTGTTTAGGTATCATTAGTTTTAGTTTAATTGTAGATGTACTTTGATTAACAGAATATTTCTTTCTGGGGTTATGTTTAGAGAGGCTTGAAAGTAATGTATTTGTACTTGCTTGTATAATGTTAAAATGGTTTTTTTCCCCCCACAAATATGAGCTTTAAATATTAAGTCCAGAATATAGTAGAAAATGCTTTTACTAATTGATTTTTGCTAGTTGATTTTAGTAGTAATTGATTATCATTTGATTTTCAGGTTTTCCCTGATGAATTCCACCTTCAAACTTTGAATCCTTTTCTTCGGGCCTGTGCTGAGTTACACCAAAATGTAAATGTGAAAAACATAATCATTGCTTTAATTGATAGGTAAGAGTTTCCCGTAATGAAGGGCAGATGTTCTGACTTTTGAATAGTGAATTTAAAACATTTTTGTGAATTCTTTTTTACATCTTTATTAATGATTTTGTATCTACTAAGTACTTGTCTGGCTTACTCATGAGAGAAGTTTAGCTCTTATTGAACAGAAGGCAGGGAGATAATATTTTTTTAATCTATGCATTTAATTGGTGTTTAAAGACATTATACAGTCCCAACATCTAACTTTTATAAATCCAGTTATCACCAAAGAACAAACCTCGTGTTTTACAATGATGAAAGTTATCTTTCAGAGGGAAACAATTTGATCTGGAATCTTTATCAAGACGTAAATACAGATGACTAAGAATGTTCAAGTAATCACTCTGTTCCTGCATTTTTTTAAAGAAGAGTTTTCAAGTACTAAAAATATTAATAAATCCCCAATATGTTTAAATAATACTTCTTTAGCCTTTGGTCTTGGGTAAATGTATAAAGCTTGGCCTTTGATATAGCTTTAATGAGTGCCTGTGCTGGGTGGCAGTACATAGTATGTGTCCTGCTTGTGAGCATACACTCATTGACATTATGAAACCAGAAACCCAAGTGAAGATTTATTTCTGCAAATACTTTTATTGTGTTTTAAATATCTAAGTTATTAGTTTTAGTGTCAATTTATAAAGCTGAATTCTCCAAATTGTCAGGTCAATCCTTGGTTTTAAGAATTATAAGTCAATTGGGGATACTCTTAATGGAAGCTAATAACTGGGTTTTCTTATGTTAGGCGTAACACCACTTAACCATTTCTGTCAGTAGTGATTCTTCTATGGATAACAAAATGTGGGTCCAGATGTAATCAGGATAAACAGTAATGATAATGGAACAAACATTGTTTTGAGTAGTTTCAGTTCAGTTCAGTTCAGTTCAGTTGCTCAGTCGTGTCCGACTCTTTGCAACCCCATGAATCGCAGCACACCAGGCCTCCCTGTCCATCACCCACTCCTGGAGTTCACTCAGACTCACGTCAGTCGAGTCAGTGATGCCATCCAGCCATCTCATCCTCTGTCGTCCCCTTTTCCTCCTGCCACCAGTCCCTCCCAACATCAGAGTCTTTTCCAATGAGTCAACTCTTCACATGAGGTGGCCAAAGTACTGGAGTTTCAGCTTAGCATCATTCCTTCCAAAGAAATCCCAGGGCTGATCTCCTTCAGAATGGACTGGTTGGATCTCCTTGCAGTCCAAGGGACTCTCAAGAGTCTTCTCCAACACCACAGTTCAAAAGCATCAATTCTTCGGCGCTCAGCTTTCTTCACAGTCCAACTCTCAAATCCATACATGACCACAGGAAAAACCATAGCCTTGACCAGATGGACCTTAGTCGGCAAAGTAATGTCTCTGGTTTTGAATATGCTGTCTAGGTTGGTCATAACTTTTCTTCCAAGGAGTAAGCGTCTTTTAATTTCATGGCTGCAGTCACCATCTGCAGTGATTTTGGAGCCCCCCAAAATAAAGTCTGACACTATTTCCACTGTTTCCCCATCTATTTCCCATGAAGTGATGGGACTGGATGCCATGATCTTTGTTTTCTGAATGTTGAGCTTTAAGCCAACATTTTCACTCTCCTCTTTCACTTTCATCCAGAGGCTTTTTAGCTCCTCTTCACTTTCTGCCATAAGGGTGGTGTCATCTGCATATCTGAGGTTATTGATATTTCTCCCAGCAATCTTGATTCCAGCTTGTGTTTCTTCCAGTCCAGCGTTTCTCATGATGTACTCTGCATATAAGTTAAATAAGCAGGGTGACAATATACAGCCTTGACGTACTCCTTTTCCTATTTGGAATCCGTCTGTTGTTCCATGTCCAGTTCTAACTGTTGCTCCCTGACCTGCATACAGATTTCTCAGGAGGCAGGTCAGGTGGTGTGGTATTCCCATCTCTTTCAGAATTTTCCACAGTTTATTGTGATCCACACAGTCAAAGGCTTTGGCATAGTCAATAAAGCAGAAATAGATGTTTTTCTGGAACTCTCTTGCTTTTTCCATGATCCAGCGGATGTTGGCAATTTGATCTCTGGTTCCTCTGCCTTTTCGAAAACCAGCTGGAACATCAGGGAGTTCACAGTTCACGTATTGCTGAAGCCTGGCTTGGAGAGTTTTGAGCATTACTTTACTAGCATGTGAGATGAGTGCAATTGTGTGGTAGTTTGAGCATTCTTTGGCATTGCCTTTCTTTGGGTTTGGAATGAAAACTGACCTTTTCCAGTCCTGTGGCCACTGCTGAGTTTTCCAAATGTGCTGGCATATTGAGTGCAGCACTTTCACAGCATCATCTTTCAGGATTTGAAATAGCTCAACTGGAATTCCATCACCTCCTCTAGCTTTGTTCGTAGTGATGCTTCCTAAGGCCCACTTGACTTCACATTCCAAGATGTCTGGCTCTAGATGAGTGATCACACCATCGTGATTATCTGAGTTGTGAAGATCTTTTTTGTACAATTCTTCTGTGTATTCTTTGAGTAGTTTAAGATGTGGTAAATAGAAATTAATTTGACTGCTTTTGGAATTAGTTGTGCTTTAAACTTTACAGTAGTAAAAATGCAGTGTCATAAAATTATCTATGCACTTTTTACATTTTAGAGATTATTTTTTATAATCATAGCTGTTGAATACATTTTGTCATGTTAATACAGTTCTATCCATGACTACTAGAGTTCAAAGAATTTGACAGAATTGACCTGTTAAAAATCTGGTGCATATGGTATAAAGTAAGAATGCAGTGAAAAGGGCATCATGGGTAAAACTGTTCCATTAAAAATGAATTGAGAGAAAAGCTGAAAGGGTAAAATGTCGTCCATGATCCCACTACCCAGATCCCTATATCTTTTCAAATAAAGAGTATTTTCTTTTTCAGATTAGCTTTATTTGCTCACCGTGAAGATGGACCTGGGATCCCAACAGATATTAAACTTTTTGACATATTTTCACAGCAGGTGGCTACAGTAATACAGGTTTGTATGACTTTCTTCCTAAGTTCTAAAAACTTTCATAATTCTCAGCTGATAGTCTTTTAGTAATTGTTTAAAATAAATTCCATGGTTTTCTGAACATTCCAGTCTAGACAAGACATGCCTTCGGAGGATGTTGTATCTTTACAAGTCTCTCTCATTAATCTCGCTATGAAGTGTTATCCTGATCGTGTGGACTATGTTGATAAAGTTCTAGAAACAACAGTGGAGATATTTAATAAGCTCAACCTTGAACAGTAAGTCAAACATTTTTATAAAAACCTTTGTAAGATTTTTTTGTCCCAGATTTGTTTTTCTTTCACAGTTATTTTTTAAAATGTTAGAATTCATCTTGTTTTTTAAGCATCTGTTAGATTGACATGCTTGGTACTAACCAGAGCAGAAAGCGGCAGCCAGTTGCTTGGTTGTGTATGGTGATCAAGTAGTGACACTCACAGACCATAGGCATCTTTAGAGACCCGTGTCTCCATTCAGACCCCTTTGTATGTAAGGGTGAGTTAGTATTTCCATAAGTAGTTTCCAACAGATGAGTAAATTATGAAAAAATTAAGGATGCTTTTTTTTTTTTTTTGCGATCCTATGGACTGTAGCCTACTGGGTTCCTCAGTCCATGGAATTTTCCAGGCAAGAGTACTGGAGTGGATTGCCGTTTCCTTCTCCAATGTATGTGTTTAAGATGTGAGAATTATATTGGTTTAAATTTTTTTCTATTTTCAGCTTTGATTTTGATACCAGGCATAGTATGAATATTCTGTTGTGTACTTGCATCTTCCTCAGCTACGCTGTCCTAGACCTGTTGCATCCTCTAGGGGCCACTTGCGCAGTTGTGCTTATTGTCTTTTCCCAGTAGTCCCTTTACTGTCCCATCCTCCACTGCTTCTGAACATAACTCAAGCTAGGCCCCTCCTTGCCCTATATTATCATTTCATCTCACATAACCTGTTTTCCATCTCTCTTCCAGTGGTTTAGTTGCATCTGGAAGATTTCTTTTTTCTTTTACCTCTTTTTCTTTTTGTCACTCTCATTTTTTGTGTGAATCAAAAAACATTCCAGATGTTAAATAAACTTTGTATCTTTATCTTCCCCACTAAGTGAGTTTTAAAGTAAAATTAGACAGAATAAAGAATTTGAAGTCCCAACGTCTAAAGGTCTTATAAATGCCTGGATATTCCTCAGTCACCCTGGAATGTTCCTAATTTTATCCTGCTTTCCCTTATTCACCAATATCTGATGCAGAAGAAATAATTTATGTATTATGTTCTTGAATTGCTAGTTTTGTGTGGATTTTTCTTCCTTAATATACAGTACTTATTGACTGCCCTAGAAACCTAACTACCGCTTACAATACTTTCCTTAGAAGTACCACATTTTAGACAGTCTTTTTTAACTCCAGGTATACAACCTGTTCTGGAGAAGGCAATGGTACCCCACTCCAGTACTCTTGCCTGTAGAATTCCAGGGACGGGGGAGCCTGGTGGGCTGCCGTCTTTGGGGTTGCATAGAGTCAGACACGACTGAAGCAACTTAGCACCAGCAGCAGCAGCAGCAGCGTACAACCCGTTCATGAATTGTAGACCAGCATAACCTATTGTATCTATAGGACTTTAATAGATGAATAAATGTGTGTATTTAGGTGGACATCTGATAGACCTCTCTTGGAAGTCACTGGGGTATTTTGGGATGGTGTGATTCACTTCACCCATCTCCTTTAATATGTAAATGAAAATTTTTAAATTTTAATGAATCAAGTGCTGTTTGTGTATGTAAGAGGTTAATTTATTCACTGAAGGACTGCTGTTTTTCTTTTGACAGTATTGCTACCAGTAGTGCAGTTTCAAAGGAGCTCACCAGACTTTTGAAGATTCCTGTTGACACTTACAACAATATTTTAACAGTCTTGAAATTAAAACATTTCCACCCACTCTTTGAGTATTTTGACTATGAGTCCAGAAAGAGCATGAGTTGTTACGTTCTTAGTAATGTTCTAGATTATAATACAGAAATAGTCTCTCAAGACCAGGTAAGAGAATACTGACATGCTATATATTAAGAAAACAGAGACAATGTAGTTATGGTTTTAGACAATGAGACGGACACATGAGATGGGAGGGGAAGGTCATTTACTACTAAAAAATATTTACAAGTAGCTTATTCATTATATAAATAAGATTGGAGATGTATAAAGAAGAAAATATAAAATAATTATAATCCCACAGGAAGAGAATAACTGCTCTTAATTAACATTTGGTCTGTCTCTTTCTAGACTTTTATCTATATGTGTACCAACATACATACACTTTCATAAAGAAAAAAGGAATTAAGTTGTTGATACTGTTTTGTAACTTTACACAACTAAAAGCACTTTTGTCAGTGGCATTACGTGCTGATTGTTTCACCCTAGTCGGTTTCCATGTCTTCCACACTACAGGTGGATTCCATAATGAATTTGGTATCTACACTGATTCAGGATCAGCCAGATCAACCTGTAGAAGAACCTGACCCAGAGGACTTTGCCGATGAGCAGAGCCTTGTGGGCAGATTCATTCATCTTCTACGGTCTGAGGACCCTGATCAACAGTACTTGGTATGAATTAACTCTTCTTAGACCCCTTCAACAGCTTCTTGTGAAATCATATGTAGATGTGTCTCAAATAGTTTGATCCAGCTTGTGGTATTAAAAGGTTTCAAAAGAATTGAAACTGAGTAAGAGATTAACTGGACTCTTACTTTATGGTTAAATGCATTAATTGCAAACTTCTGGAGCTTATGAAGAACAAGTTGGTTGCTGTAATTTCTTCTGAAGACTTCTTAGGAATTGTAGAAAAGTCTTATCTTCCTTTAGTTGGTTATCCATCCAGTGATCATTCCATGTTTATTTTCTTTCTGAACTGTTGCTTTTAGAATTGTTCAGTTGTTTTTCATAATAAACTTTTTAAAGTATGAGCAACAGCCTTTATATTCCGTTGTGTTTATGTTTCCAAGGTTTGCAAATAGAGGTTGTGTTTGTTTGCCACATTAAAAATGTGTGAAGACTTTAAAATTGCCTTTTTCTTAACCTCCTTTTCCTGGCAAAAAACAATCAGATGAGATTCTCCCTTTCTTTGTCGTTAGTCCTTAACAAACCTTTGTGAAATGAATAAAACATGTTGCCTGAGTAGGATATTGGAGACTGATACTGGATAATTTATAAAAGGAGGCACAGATAGTGGCTTAATTATAGTTTGGGCAAAGTTGTTTAACCTTTGTTGGATACATGGCACTGTTAGTCTGTTGTAATGAAGAACACCTTAATTTGAGGATGAGCCCTGACTTCCTGTGTTGACTTGGTCATAGTTGACACTCTTGTACTCCTTCATAACCATTGTGAAAAAGAAGCTGATTTCTGTCTGTAGTGCAGTAGTCTTTGACTTGGCTTAGTGTCAAGCAGTCTGTGCACTGCATGTGATCTGACCTAGTGGCTGGCCTGATTGTTCAAATGTTTTAACTGATTGCCTTATGTTTCTGTGTCATGCACATACATGGCCTATGTGGGTTTTCATTTTTCGTTGCAAACCAAAGTAGAAAGTGTGCTTTCCACCTGTGACCAGTTGGTTATGCCATGTAAAGAAACACCTTTAAGGTGAGGATCGTTACCTTTGACTTTCTCAAGGGGGAATGCATTCTCTTCCTATCCATCTACCATTATCAAAGAAATTTACAAAACTTGAATATGTCGCACACTGTGTCTCCACATAGTAAAAAGTATTTCATGAATTCTTGTGGTTTTTCTGAAACAACTAGATGTTTGTTTCCTAATGGCTCTTTAAAGTTTATTACCGTTTTCCTTGACTTAAATAGTCTTAATATTTTCCTGAAGTAAGAGGCATTATATACCAGCAATATGCATATTTTTTAATATTATAATAGTAGCCAGTATTTTGAGTACATGCAATGTGTTAGTACTGATAATACTTTACATCTCTTATTTGGTCTTCCCAACAACCCTGAGATTGAAAATTATAGTTAAGAGAAGGTAAATGGTAATTTTCCCAGGGCCACACAAATAGTAAGTGTTAGAATCTACATTTAAATGTGTCTATCTTCAGAGCCTGTGCTCTTTTATCAACACAGCGTACTTTTTACATGTGTGTGTGAAAATATATTTAAATCTGTATCTGCCCCTGAGTAGCTCTGTAAGTTAGGGCAAGTTATACAACCTCTCTGAACCTCAAGCTTTTCCCCATTTGTGAGATGGGCTTCCCTGGTGGCTCAGACAGTAAAGAATCTGCCTGCAATGCAGGAAACGCGGATTCGATCCCTGGGTCACGAAAATCCCCTGGAGTAGGGAATGGCGATCCATCCAGTATTCTTGTCTGGAGGATTCCATAGGCAGAGGAGCTTGGCGAGCATCTGTCTCTTGGGTGATGGTGATGACTTGGCAAGAAAAGAAATGTATAAGAGTATACCATAAAAACTGTATTCCCAAAACAGTAGCAATCATCATGATTAGAGCTCTCATTTAATTTTATAAATAATTATAGTTTCTATAATTAAAGAAAAGATTAATGGGTTTTGTCTCTTTGTTTTGGTCAGATTTTAAACACAGCACGAAAACATTTTGGAGCCGGTGGAAATCAGCGGATTCGCTTCACACTGCCACCTTTGGTATTTGCAGCTTACCAGCTGGCATTTCGCTACAAAGAGAATTCTAAAGTGGTGGGTTTACTTTTAAGTATGTCACTAATTTTTTCCTCTGTGTGTGTATTTTACTTTATTATGCTAGAAGATTTCAAGCATGTACAAATAGAAAATGGTGTCATAAAATCCCAGTTTCAATAACTCAATTCATTACTAGTCCTGTGTTAAGTATTACTAATAGTGATGTTGATAGATTACATACTAGTTGAAGAATCACATTAAACAAACACTTAGAAATGAAAGATTCAAACAGTTTAAATGATACTGAAGTTTTTCCTGTGTCTAAAGATCACTTGTGAGACATTGATAAGTTTTTCATAGAGTGACTGAGAATGCTTTACTTTTTCAAGAATGATTTTATTTTCTTGGAGTCTTTATAAAGTACAAGTTCTGAAGTGAGGCAGTAGTCTCATTCAGAGGTTGCAGTACATAACAAGTAAGATCTAATAATGGAGAAACAATAATTAATAGAGAAACAAGGTATATTCCGTAGACCTACCAGCATGACATAGCATGCCTTTGGCCAGTTTTTATAAGGCCGGCCTGTCATGTAATTCCCTTCTTCCCAGTATTTTATGGATACATGTTTGTAAATGTAACAGTAAAGAAACCAACTAGCACATTACTATCTGCTGTACACTGTGCCAAGGACTATATACTTGGATTATTGCATTTATTCCTTGTAAAAGTCTGTGACTGTTACCCTCTCTTAAAGATGAAAAGAGTTGATTGCTTTAACATGAAATTTGTATGATCAAACATGGAGAAAATATTTAACCTCACTGGTAAATTATAATAGTGAACTTATTTAAAAATCAAACTGGTAAAGAAAAAAGAAAAATGTTCAACAATGGCAATGATGTGATGTGAATTCATTCTCTTCTAGTAATGGTGGGAATGTGAATTACTGCAGTCTTTCTAGAAAACTCTGGCAGTATGTAACTACAGCCTTAATAAACCCAATATTTCCACTTCTAAAAATTTATACTAAGGAAAAAATTAGGGACTCAATAATGCTTTGTGTTTATAGACCATTTGTTATATTACATTTATTTCCAACAGAAAGTAAATTATGCTGTATCCTTTTTATGGGATATTTTCTAGTGATTAAAATGATTTTAAATAATTTTAATATCATGAGGAAAATCATGATAAAATAAGTGAAAGAAAAGAAGTTGAATACAAATTACATGCAGCACTGAGCCCAATTTAACTCTTCTCAGTAAGTACTTCAAAGCAGAAAACAAAACCATACCCAGAGGATCCCAGTTACATAATGTTTGCATAGGAAAAAGAAAGGAAGACATTAACATCAGAATGCAATTAGTGATTATTGCTGGGTGGTAGGTTTAGGGATGGTTTTTAAGAACTTTTAAAAATTTCTTTTATGTATTTTCCAAATTTTGTCCAATTCAGGAATATGTTGCTTTTTCTGATAGGAAAAAAAAAAATAACAAATATATAAAAAAACAACCTCAAATGGTTGTTTTGAGAAGGCATCCTGCTTGATTTACTTGTGGACTCCACAAAAGAGACAGGAAGGTAGTAGGAAAACTGTGAACTCAACTTTTACCACTTTTCCTATTTGTTCTATAAAAGTTTTATTTAAAATGAATATTCTTAAGTTAATCTTGAATTTAAGGTAATTTAAACTATTTTTTCTTTTTTTTTAGGATGACAAATGGGAAAAGAAATGCCAGAAGATTTTTTCATTTGCTCACCAGACTATCAGTGCTTTGATCAAAGCAGAGCTGGCAGAATTACCCTTAAGACTTTTTCTTCAGGGGGCTCTAGCTGCTGGAGAAATCGGTTTTGAAAATCATGAAACAGTAGCATATGAATTTATGTCCCAGGTGATCTGCTCTCTTTCTGGGATGAATCTGTTTGCTCTGTTCAGTCACTCGTTATGTTAATGATGTTAAGTTATCTGTGTTATGTTTTATGTTAATGATGGTGGTACACATGGATTTACTCTTAATTTATAAGCACCCCTTTCCCGCTGTCTTGATAGGAAATACTGTGCTTCTTAATACTGTAGTTTTATTGACTGGTTTGGAGCAGAAAAATGATCAGAATTACTGGACACTGCTTCCCTGGTGGCCCACACGATAGAGTCTGCCTGCAGTGTGGGAGACCTGGGTTTGATCCCTGTAGAAGGAAATGGCAACCCATTCCAGTAGTCTTGCCTGAAGAATCCCATGGACGGAGGAGCCTGGTGGGCTACAGTCTATGGGGCCACAAAGGGTTGGACACAACTGATTAATCCTTTCATACTTTCAATGAGCTTGAGGATTTTCAAGTGTGTCATGGTAAAACTCTAATGAGGAAAAAAAAAATCCCTTTGTTAATTCAGTTTGGAATCTCTGGATTAAAAGTTAAAGCAAGTTTCTTTGTTGCAACTTGTCAGCATCTTTGTCTTGTGGCTGTCCAAGCAAGGGCACATGTACATTCTAATCTGAACTACTCACAGGATGAGGCTTTGATGGGAAATAACTTTGGAAAATGCTCTAATACACAGTTAGTCTCTAAAGGTCATTTCTGCTTTGTGTGCACCAGGCATTTTCTCTGTACGAAGATGAAATCAGTGATTCCAAAGCACAACTGGCTGCCATCACCTTGATCATTGGTACTTTTGAGAGGATGAAGTGCTTCAGTGAAGAAAACCATGAACCCTTGAGGACTCAGTGTGCTCTTGCTGCATCCAAACTTCTGAAGAAGCCTGATCAGGGCCGAGCTGTGAGCACCTGTGCCCATCTCTTCTGGTCTGGCAGAAACACAGACAAAAACGGAGAGGAGGTAAGATGGGAGGTCATTCCTGACCAGCAGTGTTACAGGAGAGAGGATCATTGATAGGGAATGGCTGCTGTGGCAGTGTGCCTTGGAGGTGAAATAGGTAGAGTGCTTAGACACCTGACAGGAAATTTCTTTGTTTTGTTAAATGAAATGAACCGTAATGTATAGAGAGTTACATCCTGTGGTGAAGCCTCCACTTTGAGGATTTTGCAACATAACAAGTTTGTACCACTTCCTTTTAAAAATACACAAAATAAATATAAAACATTTAAGATATAAATGTATAAAACAATATATTTGTTTTAAAATATTGCTGTGTACTTTAAAAAGTGAAGAGGATTTAAATTTGTGTCCTTTTAAATATGAAAGAGCCATATTAGTGTGTTTATTTCTTTGTGTGAAATGGGACATTGGTAATTCATTTCTCTCTTTAATATTCTTTCTTTAATACTCTTCACTGCCTTTTTTCTAGCTGCATGGAGGCAAAAGGGTAATGGAATGCCTAAAGAAAGCTCTGAAAATAGCAAATCAGTGCATGGACCCCTCTCTACAAGTGCAACTTTTTATAGAAATCCTGAACAGATATATCTATTTTTATGAAAAGGAAAATGATGCGGTAAGTGAATAGTAAGTTGTTAGTGAAATAATATTTTCTTTTCCTATTCTTAGGTTTGACACATATAAAAGTTTATCATTTTGATACTTTCTTTTTGTTTACAAGGGTCAGAGTTTGGAGAATCCACTTAGTTGGTCTCTTTCATTCTCTAAAGTACTCTGTCTATATGGATGGCATCTAAGAGAAGAGCTCACTATGTGCAAGAAAATTATCTCTTTTGCTTATGAATATTTTATAACAATAGTCAGTCCAGTCGCCCAGTCATGTTGAGCTCTTTGCGATCCCATGGACTGCAGCACGCCAGGCTTCCCTGTCCATCTCCAACTCCTGGAGTTTACTCAGAACCCATGTCCATTGAGTCGGTGATGCCATCCAACCATCTCATCCTCTGTCATCCCCTTCTCCTCCTGCCTTCAATCTTTCCCAACATCAGGGTCTTTTCTAATGAGTCAGTTCTTCGCATCAGGTGGCCAAAGTATTGGAGTTTCAGCTTCAGCATCAGTCCTTCCAATGCATATTCAGGACCAGTCCTAAAGATGGACTGGTTGGATCTCCTTACAGTCCAAGGGACTCTCAAGAGTCTTCTCCAACACCGCAGTTCAAAAGCATCAGTTCTTTGGCACTCAGCTTTCTTTATAGTCCATCACATCCATACACAACTACTGGAAAATCCATAGCTTTGACTAGACAGACCTTTGTTGGCAAAGTAATGTCTCTGCTTTATAATGTGCTGTCAAGATTGGTCATAACTTTTCTTCCAAGGAGTAAGTGTCTTTTAGTTTCATGGCTGCAGTCACCATCTGCAGTGATTTTGGAGCCCCCAAAATAAAGTCTGTCACTGTTTTCCCCGTCTATTTGCCATGAAGTGACGGGACCAGATGCCATGATCTTCGTTTTCTGAATGTTGAGCTTTAAGCCAACTTTGTCACTCTCCACTTTCACTTTCATCAAGAGGCTCTTTATTTCTTCTTCCCTTCCTGCCATAAGGATGGTGTCATCTGCATATCTGAGGTTATTGGTATTTTTCCTGGCAATCTTCATTCCAGCTTGTGCTTGTTCCAGGCCAGCATTTCTCATGATGTACTCTGCATATAAGTTAAATAAGCAGGGCGACAATATACAGCCTTAAGTTACTCCTTTCCCGATTTAGAACCAGTCACTCTCTGTTTAAAAAATAAAAAAGAATTTACAAATGCTGAATAGTATTTATCACAAGTATAGAGTGATTCCCAAATAAAGGATTGATCAATATTTATACGTTAAATAAAATTTTGCTTTTGTTCTTTTACTGGTTTATGAAGTTCTTTTTTTCCATTAAGTATTTTTTGTTTGTTGGTTGATGTTTTAGATAAATAGTTAATAGTTTTTCCTGAAGCCAGGGATCATGTTCTCACATCTCTCTCTTTTTTTTTTTTCATAATTATTCTGGTAACTTCTAAGAGTAACAAAAGCTCTTCAGGATGTTCGTATTAAATTACATTATCTTATCTTTCATGGTACATACTTGATTGTGAAATTATATGTATTCTTTTATAGGTCACTATTCAGGTTTTGAATCAGCTTATCCAAAAGATTCGAGAAGACCTCCCAAATCTTGAATCCAGTGAAGAAACAGAGCAGATTAACAAACATTTTCATAACACACTGGAGCATTTGCGCTTGAGGCGGGAATCACCAGAATCTGAAGGGCCAATTTATGAGGGTCTCATCCTTTAAAAAGGAGTCAGGCTCACCATCCTCCTTTCCATGCACATCCAGTAAGGGTTTTATTATACTAGGCTTCCCTTCCATAGATTGTGCCTTTCAGAAATGCTGAGGTAGGTTTCCTGTTTCTTACCTGTGGTGTGTTTTACCCAGCACCTCCGGACACTCACCTTCAAGACCTTAATAAAATTATTCACTTCATAAGTGTTCAGGTCTGTCTGCTCATCCTAAGTAGCATGATTGATCTGCTATTTAAAATTCCTGTGATCTGTTTAAAAGAAACGAAAAAAAAAAGCCAAAAAACCCCCACTTATCTCTGTTACTAATGAAGTGCCCCTTCCGTTTTTTCTGTTTTGTTTCACTGTTGAGTGTATAATTTCCTTCATTCCTTGGAAGTACTAACCTGAAAGTATCTTTGTTCTGAAATTAATTTAGAGGAAAGGAATACTGTATGTGAAATTCAGCTTGGGCTTCTCCCAAAATGCAAGATCAGGCCATGTGATATTTTAGGCCATATTTTCCCTAAAATTAGAGAATATTAATGCATGTTTGAGGATTTTAAAGCACCATGGTCTAAACCAGAAGCTATATTTTGCATATTTGGACTCAGCCATCCATTAAGAACTTATGTTGTGTTCTGGACATATTTATCAAAATAATTTTGTTCTAAATAGTATAAAATAGAAAATTTGTGATCTATATAATTTATGTATAACCTTCATTGTTGTAAATTTAGGGGGAAATGCATCATACAGTTATGATTTTTTTTCACCAGTGAAACAATAAAGTTGCTATTAACAATTTTGGACCTTTTTCCTTTCATACTATTTTAAATTTATTTATAGAATTTTGTTGTTTTCTGTCAAACATAGACATGAATCAGCCATAGGTGTCCCCTCCTTCTTGAACCTCCCTCCCATCTCCCTCCCCCATCCCACCCCTCTAAGTTGATACAGAGCCCCTGTTTGAGTTCCCTGAGACATACAGCAAATTCCCATTGGCTATCTATTTTGATTCATAAGAGGAACTAGTAGAGTGCGTTTGCAGTTTAATGTACATTGTTGTTAAGTTAGCCAGTGAGTGGGTGCTAGGTGCGTTTTATTTCCTGCAATAGTCAACTCTTCCCCAGCTGTACTATGCCACGCCAGGCAGCCTGCTTGAAATGGGTGAAGAGCTACCCTCCTGTGAAGAAAGCTAATGGTCTGTTACTGGTATTCTTTCATATATGAAAGCAAACATCTTGAACATCTCCCAGGACATACGTACATCATACAGATAATTCTCTTAACGTCCCTGTGTGCAACAGCACTGTGTTACACTGAGCTTCCTCTTCCAGCTTTTAAGTACACACTATATGTGCTCATTCAGTATTTTTACTTTTGACCTATTAATTCAGTCCCCACTGTAGTTCCTGTAGGTGGCACTGAGTCACAGTGGTTAAGAGCAGAGGCTTTGTCTGGAGTCAGGTGGCTTGGATTCAAGACCCAGTACCATTTAGCTAGCTTTTGTTCTGGGCAATGAACTTAACCTCTGTGGCCTCAGTTTCTTCATGTGTAAACTGGGATACTTGTACCACAGAGGTGGCATGACCGTATGTATTAATACATCAAGCTCATGTAAAGTTCTTACAGTGTCTGACTTAAGCCCTCAGTTGTTGTATATCATTATTACTGGGTATAAAAATATCTGTATCAAAGCATGGAATAAAATTTACTGATCTTTTCTGCCCTTGTATCTTTGACGTTTGGGAAAAGTTCTGAGATGGTGAGAGATAACTAGAGAATTAAAGGTTCTCTGAAGATTTGGGAGATGGATATTTCCCCTCAGCTGGGCTGCCATTCTGTAGACCTTTTCAGAGTAAATCACCGAAAGAGAACACCCACTCTTCACATGGGTCAATGAAGAATGTTTAATACTGGTAATTTGGTGATTTTAACTGTATTTGCAATGTACACAAAGCCTTGATTCAGGGTAAAGGAAACCTAATCTGCTGGGAGCCACCACGGGAGATCCCACCCATGACAAAGGTCATGCAGAGTAGACCTGATAGGCAAAGGCGGATCAGGATTCAAGGGGCTCCCTAGACCTGCTCCAGCATCTACCCCAAAACCAGAATTTGTCTGTCTTACTATTTTGTGCCTTTCACCAACTCTTCTGACATTAACAGGGGGCTATCCCCGACCACCTTTCTCTGGAGAAAATCAAACTTAGGGCTCTAGCTAACAAGTCTCTTGGGCATGAAAGGAATATTTCAATTCAAACCCCCTCTGTTGGCATTCTAGCTTGCTTGGCAGGTTTATCCAGACTCTTGCAGCTACGCATATCATTGTTCACAGCCTCCCAACTGTGAGAGGCACGGGAAGCCTGAAAATGTAGAGCCTTTCGAAGAGTTAAAAACTATTAGAGTAGTGCTGGTGTAGGATTTCATTGTTGAGCCAATGCTTGCTGCTAAGTTCCCATATCTCCTATCCACTGTGCACCTGGGAGTGCATTAGTTAACATAGTTGGAATTTAAGAAAAACAAGCAGTAACCTTGGAATTAACCATATCAGACCTTTGAGCTAATTGGTTCTTTGTTGTAACTCACTGCACCTTTGCTCCGTGAGAAATGTAACTCTGTTCAGTACTTTCTGAGGCTGACATAGATTAGAAATAAAAAAATGAAAAACACTTTGAGGGAAAATAAGTTTTCTGGTTGAGCAGCCTTTATCAAAAGAGGGTCATAAAATGTCCACAGGCCTCCAAGGCCAGAAGATAATGTACACAACATTGTTTATGGGAAAGTTATGCAGAAAAAATCCTGGTTTCGATAAAGACATGTAATGTTTGGGCTGACTCTGTATTACCTTGCATCTTTCATTTCCCTCTATGTACAAGTCAAGGTATAAAAGTCCCTTTTGAAAATAAAGTGACGGACCAGGACCAGGACCAGTTCCACGAAAGCCTGGTTCCCCCGTGTCTGTCTTTCTTTCTCTCTCTCTCTTACTCTCTTTTTCAGGCTGATCCCTTGAAGCATAGAGGCTCTCTGCATTCACTTATCTGCCTGGGCTTCTAAGGCCGGAACAGGAAGGCGCTCGGCGTCTTCACTCCCTTGGGAGACCGGGAGGGCGCCTGCGGCCTATGTGAACAGAGAAAGTCCCTTGTCTTGGGGCTTTACTGGCTTTCTGTGTAAACCAAGGAATATCAGCCTCTTTCTCTCCTCTATTTTCTTATCTGCAACATTCTTTTTTTATCTCTCTCCAAATCATTCATTTGCCAACGCCATCATACTTCGGATACCCTGGATCCAACCGGGGCAAGACCCCGGTAATCTCCAACGGAGGATCCAAGCAATACGTACTCTGAGCTTCTGGAAATTTAGAAAATGCCACTTTAGGCCATGTTGGTACTTGGGAAATAATTTTGGTTAAATACTCTGAATATAAGAAACAGTACTAGGGATAGGAGGCAAGGATGAACAGTGACAAAGGGAGCGGATCTTATCTAGCTGTACTTCAGTCACTTGAAGACATTAAAAAATAATAATAGATGTAAAAAACCCAGGCCACTCTCCACACCAATGAAATATAAATCTTTTTTTTTTTTTTTTTAAAGCTTCCCAAGTGGTTTCAGACTGCAGCTGAAATTAAAACATTGTGTGGAGCTCACAGAGTCTACTTCTGAGAAGAGGCCAAACCTTGCTATTTTCTAATCAAAATTGAACATAGATTACTTGTACAAAAGATGAATCATGATGAAAGGAATCAAAGGAAAGTTATTCTTTTCACTTCCATTTTTTTCCTCTGTCTCATTTAAGATTAGTCTCTGCCCCTGCTGATGACTTTCTTTGGGTCTTATTCCCAGGAACATAATGCTGGCAAGAAACCTTAGTTTTTACATATCTTACAAGAGGGTGACAACCAAATGAACTAGTAGTTCAAAGTCCAAAGGGCTTTCAACCTCCCAATTTTCTGATAAGAGAAATGACTCACAGAGGTGCTGTGATGGTCTATGGACACACAATGTGTGAGTGGCTAAATCAAGAGCGGAACTAGGTCTCTGACTCCTGAGCCAGCATAAAAGGTACTCCTGTGAGTGGTCACTAGTGATTGCTCAAGAAAACCCTGTCCTGCCCCTGTCAGCCTTGGAAACGCAGAGGTAATCCCTTATTCAGAAGCAGAGACCCTTCCCACCCAGCACTGTCCTGACGGAGGCAGCCATGAACTCTTACTAGGGAAGGCAAGAAACCACTTGGCACCCACATTACATTTCCAGTGGGCTGGAATTTGAATCTTATCTCTGGCTGAGGTTATGTTTACATTAACCAGAAAATAGATCTAGTGCTGTCCAGATCAGGCACTGGGAATACACCAAACAAGACAGGCCTCTGCCCCCTTAGAACTTGGTTTCTAAGAGGAGGCACACACACAGATCCAGAATACGGTGTCAAGTGGTGGTAAGCACGAGTACTGTAGGGAAGAGGGGCTGGAGAGGGCCAGGGCTGTTCCATGAAATGGGTGATGCAAGGAAGGCCTCTTGGAGGGGATGACAATTGAACAGAGGCCTGGAGAAACTCAGGGTGAGCCTATACATAGAACACTGGGTGGAGAGATAAAGGCATCTTAATAGGACTTGAGATTTGCATCCCATTCTGAACCATATCCTCCTTCATGGGTCACAGCCTTCTCATGGTGAAGGGACTTGCGGAACTCAGTGAAGCCATGCCATACAGGGCCATCCAAGATGGACAGGTTATAGTGGAGGGTTCTGACAACATGGTCCATTGGAGGAGGAAATTGTGACCCACTCCAGTATTCTTGCCTCAAGAACCCTATGAATAGAATGAAAAGGCAAATGGACATCACCAGGTGGTCAACACCAAAATCAGATTGATTATATTCTTTGCAGCTGAAAATGGAGACGCTGTATACAGTCAGCAAAAAAAGGCCTAGAGCTGACTATGGCTCAGATCATGAGCTCCCTATTGCAAAATTCAGACTTAAATTGAAAAAAGCAGGGAAAACCACCAGGCAATTCAGGTAAGACCTAAATCAAATCCCTTATGGTTATGCAGTGGAGATAGCAAATAGATTCAAGCGATTAGATCTGGTAGACACAATGTCTGAAGGAAGAACAATGGACAGAGATGTGTAATATTTTACAGGAGGCAGTGACCAAAACAACCCCAAAGAGAAAGAAATGTAAGAAGGCAAAGGGATGGTCTGTGGAGGCTTTACAAATATCTGAGAAAAAGAAGAGAACTGAAAGACAAGGGAGAAAGGAAAAGATTTACCCAACTGAATGCAGGGTTCCAGAGAGTAGCAAGGAGAGATAAGAAAGCCTTCTTAAGTGAACAATGCAAAGAAATAAAGGAGTACAATAAAATGGGAAGATAAGAGATCCCCTCAAGAAAATTGGAGAAATCAAGGGACCATTTCATGCAAAGATGAACACAATAAAGGACAGAAAATGCAAGGACCTAACAGAAGCAGAGAGAATAAAAAGAGCAAGAATACACAGAAGAACTATACAAAAAAGGTACTTACTTGGTGGCTCAGATGGTAAAGAATCTGCCTTCAATGCAGGAGATGCGACTTTGATCCCTGGGTTGGGAAGATCCCCTGGAGAAGGAAATGCTACTCACTCCAGTATTCTTGCCTGGAGAATTCCATGGACAGAGGAGCGTGGCTCGCTGCAATCCATGGGGTTGCAGACAGTCAGATATGACTGAGCAACTAATACTCTTCAGTTCAGTTCAGTTCAATCGCTCAGTCGTGTCCAACTCTTTGCGACCCCATGAATCACAGCACGCCAGGCCTCTTTGTCCATCACCAACTCCTGGAGTTCACCCAAACCCATGTCCATCAAGTCGGTAATGCCATCCTATACAAAAAAGTTCTTCAGTTCAGTTCAGTCGCTCAGTCGTGTCTGACTCTTTGCGATAATGAACTAGATAACCATGATGGTGTGATCACTCACCTAAAACCAGATACCCTGGACTGTGAAGTCAAATGGGCCTTAGGAAGCATTACTACAAGCAAAGCTAGTGGAGGTAATGGAATTCCAGCTGAACCACTGAAAATCCTAAAAGATGATGCTGTGAAAGTGCTGCACTCAATATGTCAGAAGATTTGGAAAACAGCAGTGGCCACAGGACTAGAAAAGGTTAGTTTTCATTCCAATCCCAAAGAAGAGCAATGCCAAAGGATATTCAAATTATTGTACAGTTGCGCTCATTTCACATGCTAGCAAATCAATGCTCAAAATCCTTCAAGTTAGGCTTCAGCAGTACATGAACCAAGAACTTCCAGATGTACAAGCTGGATTTAGAAAAAGCAGAGGAACCAGAGATCAAATTGCAAACATTCATTGGATCATAGAGAAGCAAGGGAATTCAAGAAAGACATCTATTTCTGCTTCACTGACTATGCTAAAGCTTTGTATGAATCACAACGAACTGTGGAAAATTCTTAAAGAGATGGGAATACCAGACCACCATACTCGTCTGCAGAGAAACCTGTACATAAGTCAAGAAGCAGTAGTTAAAACCTTAAATGGAACAACTAACTGGTTCAAAATTGGGAAAGGAGTATGTCAAGTCTATATATTGTCACTCTGTTTATTTAACTTATATGCAGAGTACATTATGTGAAATGCCAGGCTGGATGAATCACAGACTGGAATCAAGATTGCCGGGAGAAATAGCAACAACTTTAAATATGAAGATGATACCACTCTAATGGCAGAAAGAGAAGAGGAACTGAAGAGCCTCTTGGTGTGAGAGAAGAGAGTGAAAGAACTGGCTTAAGACTCAACATTCAAAAAACCAAGATCATGGCATCTGGTCCCATCACTTCATGGGAAATGGAAGGGAAAAAAATGGAAGTAGTGACATTTTATTTTCCCGGGCTCCAAAATCACTGCTCATGGTGACTGCAGCCATGAAATTAAAAGTTGCTTGCTCTTTGAAGAAAAGCTATGAAAAACCTAGGCAGCACATTAAAAAGCAGTGATATCACTTTGCCGACAAAGGCCCATATAATCAAGGCTATGGTTTTTCCAGTAGTCATGTATGGATGTGAGAGTTGGACCAGGAAGAAGGCTGAGTGTCAACGAATTGACGCTTTCCAACTGTGGTGCTGGAGAAGACTCTTGAGGGTGCCTTGGACTGCAAGGAGATCCAACCAGTCCATCCTAAAGGAGATCATCCCTGGATATTCACTGGAAGGACTGATGCTGAAGCTGAAGCTCCAATACTTTAGTCACATGATGTAAAGAGCTGACTCATTAGAAAAGACCCTGATGCTGGGAAAGATTGAAGGCAAAAGGAGAAGGGGACAGCAGAGGATGAGATAGGTGGATAGCATCACTGACTCAATGGATATGAATGAACAGTCTCTGGGAGATAATAAAGGACAGGCATGCTGCAATCCATGGGGTTGCAAAGAGGACTTAGCGACTGGACAGGACTTAGTGACTGGACAAGACTTACTGACTGAATAACAGCAATAATCCTAGGCCATCCTAGACCATCTTTTCTCCAGCTGACCTGCCTGCTGACCACAGATGCATGAGAAAGCTCATCAGCAATCAATCAGACTGAATCAGACCAGAAGAACTGTGCAGCTGACCTCTTTAGGTCACTAAGTTTTAGGATAGTTTGTTTCATAGTAATAGATATTGATACCCATCCATTCAATGAAATATCTTGGAGCAATTTGAAAAAATGAAGGGAACAATGACATGGAAAGCTTGCTGACACAAATTAATATTTAAAAAAACAAAGTGTGTAATTCTACAAGCTAACCTATAGCCCTCTAACAATCTCCTCCATTTCTGCATGCTAGCCTCTGTTGATTTCTATTGTAGCCAGATAACTGTATAGGTTGATGTCCTTGTTAAAATAAGTTTTAAAACACTCATGTTGAACAGGTTTATTTCAGGATTGTCAGTGAATCCTTCAGAACGGGTAGTATATGCAGCTGCCCTATTGTTATTTGACATTAATACCCCCTTCCCACTGAGAGAGTCAATTCCTAGGCAGGTTGATAAGTCCAGGGGACCCAGAGGAGATAGGGGTCTGGAATTCTCAAGGAGGAAAGGACAAACATCTTTTTTTCCTCTACATTCCTTAGTCTTACTCACATAAAATGTTTTTTCTTTAAGCCCAGAACTGATGATTACACAACAAACAACTCAGTTTAAACTCTGTACTAAGGGTTATAAAACAACAATGCATCCTGCTTGAGGACAGTTTCTCCTTCCTGAAAACTTTCTGGCTAATCCTGTTATCTTAAAATGTAAATTATGGGAGTGGGTCTAGTAAGATCTTTACAACCTTGAGACAGTCTTTTGATTTATGGTTTTTCCAGTGGTCATGTATGGATGTGAGAGTTGGACTGTGAAGAAAGCTGAGCGCCAAAGAATTGATGCTTTTGAACTGTGGTGTTGGAGAAGACTCTTGATAGTCCCTTGGACTGCAAGGAGATCCAACCAGTCCATTCTGAAGGAGATCAGCCCTGGGATTTCTTTGGAAGGAATGATGCTAAAGCTGAAACTCCAGTACTTTGGCCAGCTCATGTGAAGAGTTGACTCCTTGGAAAAGACTCTGATGCTGGGAGGGATTGGGGGTGGGAGGAGAAGGGGACGACAGAGGATGAGATGGCTGGATGGCATCATCGACTCGATGGACATGAATCTGAGTGAACTCCTGTAGTTGGTGATGGACAGGGAGGCCTGGTGTGCTGCGATTCATGGGGTCGCAAAGAGTCGGACACCACTGAGCAACTGAACTGAACTGAATAAATATAACTCCTTTGCTAACACTAGCAAGGGGACACTTTCCACCCCCCTTCCGATGTCTATGTAGAAGCTTTCTCTGTCCCTTTTTATACTTTAATAAAACTCTGCTACACAAAAGCTCTTGAGTGATCAAGACTGGTCCCTGGTCCCAAAGTTAAATCTTCTTCTTCAGAGATCACGAATTGGATACCGTTCACCACCTTGCCTTAACACCCCTAGAGGGTAATGGTGCATACAATACACTTTGGGAAATGCTGTCCTGTTTGCTCTTGTGATAACTAGCTCTATGGATTCTGCCATGTTTCTCTGCCACTTTGCTGGAAGGCTTTCTGATTTGTGTATTGTGCTGTGTCGTGTGTCTTATTCTTGTCAAATTCATTCCCCAAAACCTATTATAATAAAAGTAAGTAGCAAATAGTCTCTGCTTTAAAAAACATTCCCCGACGTCCCCCATCAGTATTAGCCTTTATATGCACACACAATTGTTACTTTGTCCAGTGTGCACATATCAGGTCAAAGTGATCTATTTCAGAAAATTGGACTTACTTAAACTATCTTGATGAAAGGATTGTACTTGGGGCATTGGAAGAGAAGTGATCCTCTCTTGGAGAGATGAGAACTCACAGTACTGGGCTTGGAGGTAGAAGTCCTGGATTGAAATCCAGACTCTGAAAAAATCAAAGATGACACAAACAAATGGAGAGTTATACCATGTTCTTGGATTGAACAAATCAATATTGTGAAAATGACAAGAATCAATATTGTGAAAGCAGCCTACGTATTCAATGAATCTTTGGCAAATTACCAAGGGCATTTTTCACAAAATTAAAACAAGACATTTTACATTTTGTATGGAAACACAAAAGACTCCAAACAGCAAAAATAATCTTGAGAAAGAAAAATGGAGCTGGAGGAATCAGACTCCCCAGCCTCAGACTATACTACAAAGCTACAATAATCAAAACAGTACATACTGGTACAAAAACAGAAATATAGATCAAAGGAACAGATAGACAACCCAAAGACAAACTTATGTGCCTATGGCCACCTAAAGGAGGCAAGAATATACCACAGAGAAAAAGCAGTCTGTTCAATAAGTGGTGCTGGAAAAACCAGATAGATACATGTAAAATAATAAAAACAGAACACTCTTTAACACACAAAAGAAAAAACTCAAAATGGATTAAAGAATTAAATGTAAGGCCAGATACTATAAAACATTTAGAGGAAAATATATGCAGAACACTGAGAAACTGCAACAAGGTTTCAACCCACCACCCAGAGTAATGAAAATAAAAACAAAAGTAAACAAATGAGACCTAATTAAACTTAAAAGCTTTTGCACAGCAACAGAAATGATAAACAAAATGTAAAGACAACCCTCAGAATGGGAAAAAATACTTGCAAATGAAGCTACAGACAAGGGATTAATCTCCAAAATGTACAAACAGCACATGCACCTGAATATCAAAAAAACAAACAACCCAAACAAAAAATGGGTGGAAGACCTAAAAAGACTTTTCTCCAAAGAAGATATTCGATGGCCACCAAACACATGAAAAGATGCTCAACATCACTAATTATTAGAGAAATGCAAATCAAAACTACAATGAGGTATCACCTCACACTAGCCAGAATGGCCATCTTCAAAAAAATCTACAAACAATAAATGCTAGAGTGGGTATGGAAAAAAGGAAACCTTCCTACACTATTGGTGGGAATATAAATTGGTACAGCTACTATAGAGAACAGTATGGAGGTTTCCTTAAAAACTAAAAATAGGGCTATTGTATGATCCAGCAATCCACTCCTAGGCATATATCCAGTTCAGTTCAGTTTAGTTCAGTCACTCAGTCGTGTCCGACTCTTTGTGACCCCATGAACTGCATGCAGCACACCAGGCCTCCCTGTCCGTCACCAACTCCCGGAGTTCACCCAAACCCATGTCCATTGAGTCGGTGATGCCATCCAGCCATCTCATCCTCTGTCGTCCCCTTCTCCTCCTGCCCCCAATCCCTCCCAGCATCAGGGTCTTTTCAAATGAGTCAACTCTTCACATCAGGTGGCCAAAGTATTAGAGTTTCAGCTTCAAAATCAGTCCTACTAATGAACACCCAGGACTGATCTCCTTTAGGATGGACTGGTTGGATCTCCTTGCAGTCCAAGGGACTCTCAAGAGTCTTCTCCAACACCACAGTTCAAAAGCATCAATTCTTTGGTGCTCAGCTTTCTTCACAGTCCAACTCTCACATCCATACATGACCACTGGAAAAACCATAGCATATATCCAGAGAAAACCACAATTTGAAAGGATGCATGCACTTTGATGTTCACTGCAACACTATTTACAATAGCCAGAACATGAAAGCAACCTAAATGTCCATCAATGGAGGAACAGATAAAGAAGGTGTGGTGTATATATATACAATGGAATATTACTCAGCCATAAAAAGGGATGAAATAGTGCTATTTACGGGGACATGAATGGTCCTAAAGACTGTCATAAAGAGTGAAGTAAGTCAGAAAAAGAAAAACAAGTATATAATATTGCTTATATGTGGAATATAGAAAAATGGTACAGACAAGCTTATTTGCAAAAGAGAGAGTCTCAGATGTATCAGATGTAAAGAAAAAACTTAAGGTTACCAAGTGGGGAAAGGGGGCATGGGATAAATCGGGAAATTGGGACTGACATATATACACTAGTATGTATAAAATAGATAACTAATGAACACCTACAGTATAGCTCAGGGAACTCTATTCAGTGCTCTGTGGTGATCTAAATGGGAGGAACATCTTTTAAAACGTGGATATGTGTATTCATGTAACTGATTCACTTTGCTGCATGGCAGAAACTAATACAAAATTGTAAAGCAGCTATATTCCAATAAAAATTAAAAATAAGAAATCCAGATATTGGTATGAAGTCACTATATCCTGGGGGGTTGCTGAGCCCCAGTTTGTTCAGTTTATCCAAAAATGAGGATGGTGTCATAGGGAAGTTTTAGGGACATTCTGGTGCTCAGAGAAGTTAATGAGGGTGAAACTGTGTGGCGAAGGACAAACAGCTGGACCTGGGGTTGTCAGCCCAGGTCCCTACCTTTCTGCACACCAGGAATAGAAAAAGAGGGTATCCGTTTGCATGACTGAAATAACCATAAACATCTAGCAGAGCTGGATCCATGGACTCCAGAAATACCATTAAGAACTGCTTTTCTCCATTTTCCAACAGATTTTCTGTCTTGACTCTTATTAGAAGAGGGGACCTAAATAATAAATGCCCACTAAAATGAGGAATAAAATGAGGACCTTTTCCACAGGACTGGAAAAGCTCAGTTCTCATTCCAATCCCAAAGAAAGGCAGTGCCAAAGAATGCTCAAACTACCGCACGATTGCACTCATCCCACACGCTAGTAAAGTAATGCTCAAAATTCTCCAAGCTAGGCTTCAGCAATACGTGAACCATGAACTTCCAGAGGTTCAAGCTGGTTTTAGAAAAGGCAGAGGAACCAGAGATCAAATTGCCAACATCCGCTGGATCATGGAAAAAGTGAGAGAGTTCCAGAAAAACATCTATTTCTACTTATTGACTATGCCAAAGGCTTTGACTGTATGGATCACAACAAACTGGAAAATTCTGAAAGAGATGGGATTACCAGACCACTTGACCTCCCTCTTGAGAAACGTATATGCAGGTCAGGAAGCAACAGTTAGAACTGAACATGGAACAACAGACTGGTTCCAAGTAGGAAAAGGAGTATGTCAAGGCTGTATATTGTCACCCTGCTTATTTAATTTATATGCAGAGTACATCATGAGAAACGCTGGACTGGAAGAAACACAAGCTGGAATCAAGATTGCTGGGAGAAATATCAATAAACTCAGATATGCAGATGACACCACCCTTATGGCAGAAAGTGAAGAGGAACTAAAAAGCCTCTTGATGAAAGTGAAAGAGGAGAGTGAAAAAGTTGGCTTCAAGCTCAACATTCAGAAAACAAAGATCATGGCATCTGGTCCCATCACTTCATGGGGAAACAGTGGAGACAGTACCAGACTTTAGTTCTGGGGGCTCCAAAATCACTGCAGATGGTGACTGCAGCCATGAAATTAAAAGATGCTTACTCCTTGGAAGAAAAGTTATGACCAACCTAGATAGCATATTCAAAAGCAGAGACATTACTTTGCCAACAAAGGTCCATCTAGTCAAGGCTATGGTTTTTCCAGTGGTCATGTATGGATGTGAGAGTCGGGCTGTGAAGAAAGCCGAGCACCGAAGAATTGATGCTTTTGAACTGTGGTGTTGGAGAAGACTCTTGAGAGTCCCTTGGACTGCAAGGAGATCCAACCAGTCCATTTTGAAGGAGATCAGCCCTGGGATTTCTTTGGAGGGAATGATGCTGAAGCTGAAACTTCAGTACTTTGGCCACCTCATGCGAAGAGTTGACTCATTGGAAAAGACTCTGATGCTGGGAGGGGTTGGGGGCAGGAAGAAAAGGGGACAACAGAGGATGAGATGGTTGGATGGCATCACTGACTCGATGGACATGAGTTTGAGTGAACTCCGGGAGTTGGTGATGGACAGGGAGGGCTGGCATGCTGCGATTCATGAGGTCGCAAAGAGTCAGACACGACTGAGTAACTGAACTGAACTGAACTGAAAATGAGGGAAAGATCCATAGTCCTTACCACTCATTGTTGACTTATGTCAGGCCTTGGCTCACTGATGTCACTTGTCACAACCTTGGCCTGTAACTTTAAGACCTATAATTAGTCTCAGAATCAGGAAGAAAGGGGCTGTCAGCCCAACCTCTGCCTCGTTTCCTGAACACTGATTTTTACCCAATTCCTTTTCTTTTTGTACCAGGAAATGCGGGTGTTGAATACTTGAAGACAAATTCCTCATTTGGGGAGGTGGATAGGAGACATAAAACTTGTCCATACTTGGAAATACAGATGGAACTGAACTGAATGCCCCTTTTCACTCACTGACTCAGGTTGGTGGTGTTGTGAATCCTCATTTGTAAATGAAAGACTTTTGGCTTTTCCTTTTGGTGGAAAAGACAATCCTAGGGAGGGAGAAAGGAGAGAGAGAAAGAAGAGAAGAAAGAAAAAGAAGGAGGAGGAAAAGGAGAAAGAGGAGAATGAGAGGAAGAAAGAAGGGGGGATGAAAGAAGTGGAGGAGGTGGTGAAGGAGAGAGGGAGGGAGGAAGGGTAAGGAGGAGATAAAGGGGTGGAGAGCCTTAGGCAGGCCAGTGCTGGAGAAGCAGGCAGAACATTCCCTCAACCATTCCTTTTCTCCCTAGTGTATCTTACTCCAGGTTTTTGTGGGCATCAGTTTCCAGTTTTCAAACTTATTTTATGACTATTAAAGTTATAAACATAAATAACTATAAAGAACAGAAGGCCCAGAAAGCTACAAAAATGCTTAAAAGTGCTCCCTGATCTCACTCCCTGTGGATCAGGTGAGATTTCCTGGAAAAAGCATATTTGAGATGTAATAAGAGATTTTTGTAGGAGATGATTAGGTGAAGAGAGTGGGGGAGGAAGAGTTCTCATGTTTGCCCCTCAGGATTCACTTTCTATTCTCCATCTCTGTGCTCCAGGCACGGCCTCCAGGGACTGTCACTCCAGGCTCTGAGTGGGTTTGGCCAATGGGAGGCACCCCCAAGAGGTGAGTGCAGGGAGCAGGTGAATGGTGGTATTTATTCCTCTGCTCCCTCCTTGCCTGAGGTGGCATTCCTCTACGGATGGCCACAGCTGTGTCAGCCTGTGTCAGCCACAAGTCGTCTCTGACTACAGGGAGCATAATTAACTGAGGGCACTGGCTGCTGTGCTCTGAAGTCCATCCCAGGATTGCTCCAAGGCCATGTCTTGCATGGGCTGCTCCCAGACGTTTAGCCTGGGCAGTAGGGATACTAAGGCATTCCTGAGAGATCTGGGATTCTTCTAACTGTCGATTTCGGCTCCTGACAATCTTGTCAAAACGTTCTTAGTCCAATCATCCTTCTTCCTCTATTCTTCACTTGGAGTCAGAATCACATCATGTCTGATGCTCCTCCCAACCTTTCTGAGTCCCCTCCCATCTTCTCTTTTAAATGTTCTCCCTAATAAGATCCTAGCATGTTTAATCTCATCTTGGCATTTGTTTCTTGGAGAACCTGCCTTTGCTGAGAGGCTGTTCATTTTCAACTGCCAGCTCATCCTTTCCCAGCAACTGCTCCCTCCTCACCTCTGTAAGGCCTAGCTGTGATTCCAGCTCAGCTATTGTTAGTCCCTGGGTGGTGTTTCCCTTAGGCCTGTTTGCAACTTTTTAAGAATTCTCATCATTAAACTCAGAAAACTTACTGCTATAGACTGAATGTTTATATCTCCCCAAAACTCGTGTGTTAAAACCTGATCTCCAACAGACATAGAGAATAGACTTATGGACACAGGGAGAGGGGAGGAGAGGGTGAGATGTATGAAAACAGTAACATGGAAACTTACATTACCATATGTAAAATAGACAGCCAACGGGAATTTGCTGTGTGGCTCCAGAAACTCAAACAGGGGCTCTGTATCAACCTAGAGGGGTGGGAGGGAGGCTCAAAAGGGATGAGATATATGTATACCCATGGCTGATTCATGCCGAGGTTTGACAGAAAACAATAAAACTCTGTAAAGCAATTATCCTTCAATAAAAAAATAAATTAAAAAGAAAAAAAAAAACCTGATTTCCAATGTGATGATATTTGGAGGTGGGGCCTTTGGGAGGTGATTTTGTCATGAGGGCAGAGCCCCCAAGAATGGGAAGGAGATCCCGGAGAGATGATCCTTTGCCTCTCCACCATTTGAAGTCACAGCTAAAAGGCAGCTTTCTATGAATCAGGCTCTCACCAGACATGGAATCTGCTAGCACCTTAATCTTGAACTTTGCAGCTTCTAGAACTGTGAGAAATCAATATCTGTCATCTAAAAGCCACCCAGTTTGTGGTATTCAATTATAGCAGCCTGAATGGACTAAGATAGTTACCCTCTTTGAATGTAACACTTGTTTACTGCCAGGATTCTCTCTGATACAGTAGTCTGGCACAGAGAACAACCCGTGCAATATCCTGATGTAAGGGAAGACTTGGTGTGTGCTCTCCAAGATGCTGACCCACATCGCCCACTGGACGCTGAAACTTGCTTGTCTTGTGGGCTTGGGGAAGCACGTGATCGCCACACTCCTCTGAGCTTCCCTGCTGCCTTAGGCAAGCCACCAGCTTTCTATTGGCCTCAGGGTATAACCAAATGCTTTCTCTATTGAACTTCTCTTATTTTCGCCTGCCAAGCATCCAATCCTCTTCTGATTATTATAATTTGATTTTCCTTTTGGGAATCAATTTTTTCCTTCTCTCAAACTATGTCGGTGTATCAGATTGCCCAATTGAATCAGAAACTAGAGTGTGATTTGTTGGGTTAGTAAGAGTTAACTTGGGGGGGTTGTGGAAGCTGTTGGGGAAAAGGATCTCTTTTCTTCGGGATTGATGTATTGATAGAACTTTCTGGGGCCATCTCATGGATACAAGAGCTGATATAGGAGGAAATCTGAATTGAGAGGCAGAGAGAAAGAAGGAAGATGAGAAAAACTGGTGACATCATTTGAGCCCTTGGATGTGGATGTGTCTGAAACCAACATGCCCTTGAAACTTTCACTTATGTAAGATAATTGACACTTGTTATTTTGACTAAACCATTTTAAGTTGGATTTTTATCACTTTAAAAAAGAGAATTCAACTAAAACTGCTATAAGGGCCCTTCTAGTTTCATTGTTTTAGGAATTTACATGTTCGTCACACCAGAGACATAACATTTAATGTCAGCTACAATGAGTAGAAGCTACAATGGGTACAATGTTGGAGAAGACTCTTGAAAGTCCCTTGGACTGCAAGGAGATCTAACCAGTCCATCCTAAAGGAGATCAGTCCTGGGTGTTCATTGGAAGGACTGACGTTGAAGCTGAAACTCCAATACTTTGGCCACCTGATGAGAAGAACTGACTCATTTGAAAAGACCCTGATGCTGGGAAAGATTGAGGGCAGGCAGAGAAGGGGACGACAGAGGATGAGATGGTTGGATGGCATCACTGACTCAAAGGACATGAGTTTGGGTAGACACTGGGAGCTGGTTGGTAATGGACAGGGAGGCCTGGCGTGCTGCAGTCCATGGGGTCACAAAGACTCAGACACAACTGAGCAACTAAACTGAACTGAACTCTCAATGGGTAGAAAGCAACTTCTTCTCTATGCCTTCTTCCCAGAAGTGAGAGATGGGGTTTTTAAAAATAGCCCTTGATATATAGTTTATATACTATAAAAGTGACTCATTTTTAAGTATAAAATTCAGTGATTTTTAGCAAATTTACAGAATTGTAAAATCCACTTTTAGAACATGTTTTCATCATCCCAGAAATATTTTTCATGTTCATTTGCAATCATTCCCTGTTCCTATCCCTAGCCAAAGGCAATCATAAATCTGCTATTTGTCTGTGTTAGTTGCTCAGACATATCCAGCTCTTTGTGACCCTATGGACTGTAGCCCACCAGGCTCCTCTGCCCATGAAATTCTTCAGGAGTGAATTGCCATTTCATGGGTTGTCGTTTCCTTCTCTGGCTATTTGTCTATAGATTTGTTTTTTCTGAGTATTTCATGTAAATGGAATCACACAATATGTGGTCTTTGTGTCTGTCTTTTTTTTAACGTAATGTTTTTGAGGATCATTGACTTGTAGTACGTATCATAACTTCCTTTTTTTTTATCACTGAACATTCACTAGAATCGTTGTGTGGAGTGTTTTCATTTGTTTGACTATTATAAATAAAGTTTCTGTAAACATTTGGATACAGATCTTTGTGTGATCATGTTTTCACTTCTCTTGGGTAGATACCTAGAAGTAGAATTGTTGGTTTATATGGAAGTGTTAGGTTTAGCTTTTTAAGAAAAGGTCAAACTGTTTCCCAAAGTATCTGCACCAAAATCATTAATGCATGACGGTTCTGTTTTCTCCACATCCTCACCAATATTTACTATATCTGTCTTTTTGATTGTAGACATTCTACTGGGTATGTATTAGTATATCATTGTGGGTTTTATTTGCATGTCTCTAAGGATCAATACAAAGAAATAGAGGAAAACAACAGAATGGGAAAGATTAGAGATCTCTTCAAGAAAATTAGAGATACCAAGGGAATATTTCATGCAAAGATTGGTTCAATAAAGGACAGAAATGGGATGGACCTAACAGAAGCAGAAGATATTAAGAAGAGGTGGCAAGAATACACCAAAGAACTGTACAAAAAAGAGCTTCATGACCCAGATAATCACGATGGTGTGATCACTCACCTAGAGCCAGACATCCTGGAATGTGAAGTCAAGTGAGCCTTAGGAAGCATTACTACGGACAAAGCTAGTGGAGGTGATGGAATTCCAGTGGAGCTATTTCAAATCCTGAAAGATGATGCTATGAAAGTGCTGCACTCAATATGCCAGCAAATTTGGGAAACTCAGCAGTGGCCACAGGACTGGAAATGGTCAGTTCTCATTCCAATCCCAAAGAAAGGCAATGCCAAAGAATGCTCAAACTACTGCACAATTGCACTCATCTCACACGCTAGTAAACTAATGCTCAAATTTTTCACAGTTGGACTGTGAAGAAAGCTGAGCACTGAAGAATTGATGATTTTGAACTGTGGTGTTGGAGAAGACTCTTGACAGTCCCTTGGATTGCAAGGAGATCCAACCAGTCCATCTTAAAGGAAATCAGCCCTGAATATTCATTGGAAGGACTGATGCTGAAGCTGAAACTCCAATACTTTGGCCACCTGATGAGAAGAACTGACTCATTTGAAAAGACCCTGATGCTGGGAGGGATTGAGGGCAGGAGGAGAAGGGGATGACAGAGGATGAGATGGCTGGATGGCATCACCAACTCAATGGACATGAGTTTGGGGAAACTCTGGGAGTTGGTGATGGACAGGGAGGCCTGGCAGGCTGTGATTCATGGGGTTGCAAAGAGTGGGACACAACTGAGCGACTGAACTGATCTGAACTGAAGGATTAATGATCTTGAGCTTTTTGCCATGTGTTTAATAGCCACATTTTCTTTCTTGAATTGTATATTTAAATCTTTTGCCCATTTAAAAATTGGACTCTTTTGTATTCTTTTTATTTAGTTGTATTTGTTCCTTGTATATACTGGATTTAAGTCTTTTGTCAGATGAATTATTTGTAAATATTTAGGAGACAGAAATTTAAATCAAGAAGGTAATGGTCTTACTTATTTCTTCATTCCCAGGGTGGGCCTTGACATACCTGGAATGGTTCAAATCTGCCTTTGAACCCTCTTCTCTCATGGACTTATGTCCTACTAAGCTGTGCTCCTCTGCTTCTCAGAACTAGGTCCTTCCCTTAGTTTCTTTGGCTGCAAACAACAAAAACCAACTCTGGCTAAATTAAGCAAAAGGACGTTTGTTGGAAGGACTTCTGGAGCTGTTGACCAAGCCTCGCTTAGGCCACGTGCCCTCTCCCAGCTGTGCCAGGCTTGGTCACTTTGCTTTCTATAGTGAGGGGCAGGATCCTTGATTTACTCTCCCACCAAGACACCACACAGTGGAGGAAAGATCATTCCCCAAAAGGAAATCAGGACATTAATTCACTAACTGTTTTTCTTGCTCTGACTTTTTTTTTTTTTACTATATTATGCTGCTTTTCTTTGGCATCCTTAATCAGGCAGTCAGAGCTCATTTCCAAGGAAGAAGGTGGGATTACTTTAGAGAGGATATTGAGCAGATGAGTGGAGAGGGACAGACCTCTCTGTCTCTTCATTCTTAAGATACGTTTTCCAAGAAACACCAGATCTATCTTAAATAAACTACCAACTCTCCCTCTGTGGGTGTCAGCATCTGCCCCTGGAGAATAGCCTGTAACCAATAGCTCTCAGAAGCCCAAAACCCTCTTTCCAATGTCTCTGTGGGACCTCATGTCCTCTCTGCTTCCTTGCCTGAAAATGCACCACCCTTAAAATTTGAAAGTTTGTAGTTTATTGAATAACAACTAATAATTTAAAAAAGACTTAGCACTTTTGCCTTGTTGAAGCCTAGTAGAACATGGGCCACGAGCTGCTCAACTAGAGCCGTGCGAGAAAATGTGGCCAGGGTTTTCACTCTTGATGGGTCTGCTCAAATTAGCACAGTCTAATTCAGAAATACAGCCTCAGTATGTGCAGCCAGTGTTTACAGCAGTACTTGAAGGACATCAGCGTCATTAAGTTGGGCTAAATGAACTTCCTTGAATGGGTCATTCAAGACATCTGCCTTATGCAGAAACAATGCTATCTCTTTGTATATAAAATGAAATTTTAAAAACTTTAGAAAAAGACTTAGCATGCGGCCTGGCACATAGTATATATTCAATATATGGTAGCTTATTAGTATTGTTATTATGGGATGAGAAAGGCCTAATCCAACTTGGAGTCAAATATGTAAATCAAAGGCAATTATGACACAAGAATGTTGTTAAGACAAATATTTTGGAGGGTTTTTGCTGTTTTAAAAGGGCAATTGTACATATACACTTTGGCTTTGAGGGGCATATCATCTTTTTTAATGACTGTTCTAGACGTCTAGAGTGTTATTTTGAGTGGCCTCTGCCCATCACAGTGGAATGAATGGCAACAGCTTGATTGAGAATACAGAAGAAAAGCAGCCTAATACAGCATAAAAGTCAGAGCAAACTGTAGTGGGGCTGAGAAGATTGCAATTTAATGGGGCTCAATTATTTGATTACAATAGACATTTCAGTTGCCATAGAAACAACACCAGTGCTCTGAAAAAAGACATTGATGGGACCAGGCAAGCACACATCTTTAAAAAAAAAGAAGCTAAATTAAATGGTGCACAGAATGGCAACGAATGCTCCTGAAATTACTTTATTTGGGTGGATAAATGAGGAAAGCACAGAGATAACAGGTAGTGTAAAATGTTGACACAATGCAGGCTAATCAAAGCTGTCTCCAAATTGCAAAGCAAAATCAATATTTGAATCTTGGGCTCTTCTCTGTGATAAGACCCCAGATGCTGGTTTCCTATAGGATTGTAGATGAGTGAGCCATACTGGGGGCTGGGGATAGGGGATAGTCAAAACAGGAGTCTGGATGACATAGTGGGATAGGGAGTGAAAGAGGCAGACAGAGACAGGTTGAGACCTTATTGTCAATACAGTAAGTATCTTGAACAACATAGATTTAAATTGTGCAGGTCCACATATAGGCAGACTTTTTTCTATTGTAAATAATACTGCAGAACTGACAAACTGTAGTGAGAACCTTGAAGAAGTGCATAGCCAGAAATTCTAACTTCAGGGATCTCTCTGGAATTTTCAATACAGAGCCACTTACATTTGCAAAAACTTGAAGGAAAAAATCCTCTTATGTTATCAATGAAAACTTATAGGTACTTACTCTGGGTGCACGCAGCTTTTGGCAGGAAAGAGCTCTTTAACAGGAAAGAGCTATCTGCAGGAGGCTCGTTTTTGTCTTACAATAACTTTAGCAAAGCTACGTTGTAATTAACCTTAAGCGAGGTGCCCTCATCTACTTATCTCAAGCCAAAGCACAACTTTGAAATCTTTCGATCACACAATGCTTAGCTTAACATGTTGGTTCTTTCCATAGACCAAAGAAGTAAAAATGAGGAATAAGTAATTAACAGATGACCAGATCTCTTCCTTAACTTTCTCTTCGGTAATCTTGTGAACAAACTGTGAACAAGATAGCATCTAAAGATCAGAGGGTGTCAACAAGTGTTGACAACAAATGTGCACACAGTAGGAGACAGTGATGAATCTGATTCTCTATCTCAATGATTAGCGGCTTCCCTTGTAGCTCAGTTGGTAAAGAATCTGCCTGCAATGCAGGAATCTGCCTGCGATGCAGGAGACCCTGGTTCAGTTCCTGGGTCTGGAAGATCCCCTGGAGAAGGAAATGGCAACCCATTCCAGTATTCTTGCCTGGAAAATCCCATGGACAGAGGAGCGTGGTGGGCTACAGTCCATGGGGTTGCAAGAGTTGGAAACAACTTAGTGACTAAACCACCACCACATCTCAATGATTAACAGATTATTGAGATCAGTAATTAGAGAGATTACTTCCTTCTTTCCCTTTAAGAACTTTCATGGCCAAGCAGAATCTTCAGAGTTGGTTTGGAGAACATGAATCCACCTTCTCCCCAATTTGCTGGCTTTTCTGACTAAATCAACATTTCTTTCTACCAACATTTGCTTTTCGAGTGTTGGTTTTCAGGCAGCAATCAGTCAGACCCGAGGTCAGTAACATGCATATCCTTGTGCCAAGAGGATTACATGTGTCCTCTTATTTAATCCTCCTGACAACCTAGGAGGAAGGTATTATTATTATCTCCATGTACAGATGGGGAAACTGAAACCAGAGGGGAATAAGCAATATGGCTAGTGTTAATAAGAAAATGGTAGGATTTGAACCCAGGTCCTTCTTAGTAGAGACTCTATGCCCTTAACCACTGGCATTAAAAGAATTATATTGTCATTATAAGGTAGAATATTCTATAGACACTGAAATTACAAGAATTTTAGAGACATAGGAAAATGTTTCTTATAAGTAAGAAAAGCATGTCATCAACTTTATATATTGCATAATTTCAACCATGTTATTTTTATAAATTTGCAATCAAAAAAGACAGGAAGAAAATTATTCTATACTCTCAAGTGGTTTGGGTTTTTTTAAGTTTATCAACTCTGTGCAGATTTGAGGCTGTGGGTATGGTATTATCAGAATATTTTATTGCAGCGTTAATTTCTTCAGACCAGACAAAACCCATACAAAGCCAGAGAAATGTCCAGAAACAAAGAGATCTTCAAAAGGTGGTGGATCAGAGACTGGACTAACTACCAGCACTATTTTAAGATAGCATGATGGTCACTAGTTAGCGGAACAGAAAGGGAAGGCTCTACAGCCTGAGCTGAACCCTTCTCCTCAGGTCCCCAGGGCCCTCACAGCACCTGTCCTGATTCCCTCTCCTCCTCCTCTTTCCCCGCCCCCTCTTTTCTTCTTTGTCCTCTTCTTCCACTCACTTCTTTCTCCTTCTCTAACCAGCGTCTATTAGGCACTGAAGTCAGTCAATAACTGTGAAATGGTCATCTAACAGAATGGGCATCTGAGTTTTTCCTTCCTCAGTGTATATCTTTCCTCTTTCTGGTTACTGTGGGATCCTGAATTTTCTTAGCGAACTATCTCTACAGGAGCTGGTAAGGCTGTCAATCAAGGTGCCTGCCCTCCCCTAGCCAGAGGATGGGAGGTGACTGAGCTTGGCTAGGTGAAGTCTAGTAGGAATCTGAATCTTGAGCAGATGACATAAAGATAGAATACTGGGAAGCAGATCATCCTGGAGAAGGCACTTCAAAGAGACCACTCCCTTGAAACCCAGATCTTCCCTGGGACCTATCCTTCTAAAGCCTCGTCCTTTTGCTTTTTATTCCATTCCATAAGCTACCCCAGATGCTTCCAAGTTTTATTTCTCTTGCTGCTGAGTTTTGCTTCCATTGGCCAGTCTGTTTCTGTTGCTCACCACCACACAGCAACAGAGGCTGACTCTGTCGCTGTGTATACAGGGTCTCAGTAACTTGGTTCAGATACGCAAAGGAAAATCGAATATCACCTCCTCCTCACTTCATTCTAGATCTCGTAGCCTGGACTTAATGGGCCTTGTTTTTAAACTGAGGAAAAGGTTGAGATTTTGGCTCCCTATTGTTCAATCACTGATTGATCTTGTTCTATGTTCTCTCCTCTTGAACTTTTTAATTTGAAAAATTTGAACCAAGGCCAGATTAAGGTGTAGGCTGTCAAGGCAGCTGCAAACCTGAAGGGGAGTTACATCATCATTTGGAAATGTGAAACCAGTGAGCTCAGGTCCCCCCAGGAGCAACTGTACAGAACTGGTGGGGACCTAGTGGGTCTGCTCCACTGAGGGCAACATTGCCCTCTGGGGATGATTAAAACACTCCACTTTTTCTTTCTGATATTTTTGAGACACACACATTTTTTTTTTAAGTCAGATGAAGTTTTTAAAAGAAAATTTGTTTTAATTTTTTAAATTATGAGAGTATGATAACAGATTTATAGTAGATTGCAAAATACAGAACAAAATTGCATGCAGTTCCACCGTATATTACAATTAATTATTTTTTAAGTAGATAAATTAAGATTTTTTAGTTGAAGTTTCAATGGAAATCTCTCAAAAATTAACAAAATGAATAGACAGAAAAGTAGAAGGATACACTAGACCTGAAAAGCCCTTAATTCAACATAATTAAGATTTATACAATTTTCACCCAAAACAGGGCACAAATTCTATTCAAGTTCCCATAGACTATAAACCAGGAGATACTGGAGCATACCCAGGGACATAAAACAAGGTACAAAAACTTCATGGCCTAAAAGGATTGAAATCATCCAGAGATTATTCTCTTATCACTGTGGCATTATCTTAGATATCAATATAAAAATATATTTGAAAATAACCCACTTATTTTCAAACACAATGTGACATTTGCCAAGAGAGATCTTTGACTTAGTGATTGAAAGCCTCAAGAAGGTTAGAAGATTGGAAAAACACAGAGGGTGATTGCAGAGAAGAAAGCATTTAAATGAGAAATTAATACCAAAATGAGAAATTAATATCAAGGATACTTTAAAAAGGCAATGTATTTGGAAATTAAATGTCTACTTTTAAATGATGGGTGTATCTAAGAAGCCATAACAAGAAAAATTAGAAAATATTTGTAACAAAACATATATGAAAAGATAATTTATCAGAATTTGTTGCATGCAGTTGAAACTGCTCAATGAAACTAAATACAATATGGAATCCAGAATAAGGTATGAAAACAAATAATGGACACCAGCATAAAATTTTATGAAATCTGAACAAAATCTCTACTTTAGTTAATAATACATAACATGTTAATTTCTTGTTTTCTTTTAAACACAGTATTTATATTTTCATAATTGGATTAAAAGGATCATGCCTCATTCAAGATTTTTTATTTATTTACTTTGGTTTTTAAAGTACTTTTTATTTATTTTTAAATTTATTTATTTTAATTGGAGGCTAATTACTTTACAATATTGTAGTGGTTTTGCCATACATTGACATGAATCAGCCATAGGTGTACATGTGTTCCCCATCCTGAACTCCCCTCCCACCTCCCTCCCCATCCCATCCCTCTGGGTCATCCCATTGCACCAGCCCTGAGCGCCCTGTCTCATGCATCGAACCTGGACTGGCGATCTGTTTCACATATGATAATATACATGTTTCAATGCTATTGTCTCTAATCATCCCACCCTCGCCTTCTCCCACAGAGTCCAAAAGACTGTTCTACACATCTGTGTCTCTTTTGCTTTCTTGCATACAAGGTTATCGTTACCATCTTTGTAAATTCCGTATATATGTGTTAGTATACTGTATTGGTGTTTTTCTTTCTGGCTTACTTAAACACAGTATTTCCTTATATTTTCAGAATTGGATTAAAAGTTTCAAGCCTCATTCAAGATTTTGTTTAATCACTAAAATAATAAGATTGCTAGACTTTTAGCAGTAATATTTGTTGTTCAGTTGCTCAGTCATGTCCAACTCTTTGTGACCCCATGGACTGTAGCACACCAGGCCTCCCTGTCCTTTATCATCTCCCAGAGCTTGCTCAAGCTCATATCCATTGGGTCGGTGATGCCATCCAACCATCTCATCCTCTGTCATTCCCTTCTTCTGCCTTCAATCTTTCCCAGCATCAGGGTCTTTTCCAGTGAGTCAGTTCTTCACATCAGGTGGCAGAAGTACTGGAGTTTCAGCTTCAGCATCAATCTTTCTATTGAATATGCAGGATGGATTTCCTTAGGATGGACTGGTTGGATCTCCTTGCAGTCCAAGGGATTCTCAAGAGTCTTCTCCAACACCACAGTTCAAAAGCATCAGTTCTTTGGCACTCAGCTTTCTTTATGGTCCAACTCTCATATCCATATATGAAAGTGAAAGTGAAAGTGAAAGTGAAGTCGCTCAGGCATGTCCGACTCTGCGACCCCATGGACTGTAGCCCACCAGGCTCCTCCGTCCATGGGATTCTCCAGGCAAGAATGCTGGAGTGGGTTGCCATTTCCTTCTCCAGGGGATTTTCCCAACCCAGGGATCAAACCCAGGTCTCCCACATTGCGGGCAGACGCTTTAACCTCTGAGCCACCAGGGAACATCCATACATGACTACTGGAAAAACCATAGCTTCACCTATATGGACCTTTGTCAGCGGAGTAATGTCTCTGCTTTTTTTAATACGTTGTCATAGCTTTTCTTCCAAGGAACACACATCTTTTAATTTCATGGCTGCACTCACCATCCGCAGTGATTTTGGAGCCCAAGAAAATAAAGTCTGTCACTGTTTCCAGTAATACTAGATGCCAGAATAAATGGAACTATGTCAAAACATTGAGTAAATATAAATTAGAAATCCAGCATTCTATTCATACTTTGTCAAACAAGTGGAACCAAAATGTCATAATTTTTTTAACTAAGCAAAATTTAATGTTTTCTAAAATATATGTATTTATATAAACTTTTCTATTGCCCTTGATAAAAGCTTGAGAAAGAACAACAACAACAAAAAAAAAAAACATGGAGAAACTGGAAAACATGAACTAAAAGAAATGGTAGTGCTGAATATGAAATAGAAAAAGTGAAACTAGATAAAAATTAAAGATCATCATATAGTCCAGTTGTTTTTAAACCTGGCTGCTGATTAGAATACATCTGGAGCTTTGGAGAAAAAATAGTACCTGGGCATTTGTATTTTTCAAAAAATTCCAGATAATTCTAAAGTGTATCTGGATTTTAAAAAGTAGTTACAGATATTTCTATTAAATGGTGGTTTTAGTGATACAGAATTCTATTATCTTCTTTTGACCAATCATGATACAATGGTATCAAAATGAGTAATAGTTATGTAATCACATTAGTGGGCTTCCCTGGTGGTTCAACTGGTGAGGAATCTGGTTGCAATGCAGGAGACCTAGGTTCGATCCTTGGGTTGGGAATATCCCCTGGAGGAGGGCATGGTAACCCACTCTAGTATTCTTGAGAATCCCCATGGATGAAGGAGTCTGGCAGGCTACAGTCCGTGGGGTTACAAAGAGCTGGACATGACTGAGCGACTAAGCACAGCACACCACAATCACAATAGTAAAAGATGTTAATCAGTTTCACAATTAATAGCCAGACAAAAATATAAAATATTTATAGTTGTAAGCCATAATGGAAACATGATTAACCTAACAGCATAAAATAATTACTTACAATTTAGGGGGTTAAGTAGAGTAATGTGGTAAGTGGAAGTATATATACAAGCACATGTCTTCAATCACCCAGCCAGTCTGTCTTTTGGTTGGTGCATTTAATCCACTTACATTTAAGGTAATTATCCATATGTATGACCTTACTACCATTTTCTTGATTGTTTGAGATTTATTCATTGTAGTTCTCATCCTTCTTTTGGGTTTCCTGCCTGGAGAAGTTCCTTTAGCATTCGTTGTAAAGCTGGGTTGGTGGTGCTGAATTCTCTTAACTTTTGCTTGTTTGGAAAGGTTTTGATTTCTCCATCAAATCTGAGCAAGAGTCTTACTGGGTAGAATATTCTCAGTTGTTAGATTCTTCCCTTTCATCACTTTAAATATACTGTGCCATTCCCTTCTGGCTTGGAGAGTTTCTATTGAGAAATCAGCTGATAACCTTATGGGAGTTCCCTTGTATGTTAATATTTGTCATTTTCCCCCTTGTTGCTTTTAATGTTTTATATTTATCTTTAATTTTTGTCAGTGTGATTACAATCCTGCCTGGGACTCTCTGTGCTTCCTGGACTTGGTTGACTGTCTCTGCTTCATCTAGTTGTTTTTCTGTGGTTTTATCTTGTCATCTGGGGCTTCCCTGGTGGCTCAATTGTAAAGAACATGCCTGCAATGTAGGAAACCCAGGTTCAATCCCCGGGCCAGGAAGGTCCCCTGAAGAAGGGAATGGCTATCCATGCCAGAATTCTTGCCTGGAAAACCCCATAGACAGAGGAAACTGGTGGGCTAGAGTCCACAGGGTTGCAGAGTCAGACAAGACTGAGCAACTGACATCTTCACTTTCTTCATCTGGGAGATAATCCTCTGCCTTTTCATTTCAATTAACTTTCTGTGGTTGTGATTTTCCTTCTGGGGGCTGCAAGATTGTAGTTCTTGTTTCTTCTGTCTGCCTTCTGGTGGTAGAGGCTGATGGAAGGGACTGTCTGTGGGGAAAACTGGGTCTTGTTCTTGTGGGCAGGGTTGGGGACAGTCAAATTTTAATGCAATTGTCTGCTGGTGGGTGGGGCTGTGCTCCCTCCCTGTTAGTCGTTTGCCCTGAGATGACCCAGCCTTGGAGTCTCCAGGCTCTACGGTAGGTTAATGACACCTCCAAGAAGTCTCACTTGCCAAGGTGCACCCCCAGGACTGCTGCGGCCAGTGCCTCTGTCCCTGTGGTGAGCCACTGCTGCCCACACCTCCACAGGAGACCCTCCAACACTACCAGATAGGTCTGGTTCAGTCTCTTGTGGGGTCACTGCTCCTTTCCCCAGGGTCCTGATTTGTGCAAACTTTTGTTTGTGCACTCCAAAAGTGGAATCTCTGTCTCCCCCAGTCCTGTGGGAGTCCTGTAATCAAATCCTGCTGGCCTTCAACGTCATATTCCCTGGGGATTCCTAGTCCTTTTGCTGGATCCCCAGGCTGGGAAGCCCAATGATACGTCTCAAAACCTTCACAACAGTGGGAGAACTTCTTTGTTATTATCGTTCTCCAGGTTGTGGGTCACTCACCCAGCAAGTATGGGATTTGATTTTATCATGATTGCACCCCTCTTACCATCTTGTGGCTCTTTGGATGCTCAGTTCAGTTCAGTTCAGTTGCTCAGTTGTGTCCATCTCTTTGTAACCCCATGGACTGCAGCACGCCAGGCTTCCTTGTCCATCACCAACCCCTGAAGCCTGCTCAGACTCACATCCATCAAGTCTCTGATGCCATCCAACCATCTCATCCTCTATCATCCCCTTTTCCTCCTGCCTTCAATCCTTCCCAGCATCAGGGTCTTTTCCAAAGAGTCAGTTCTTTGCATCAGGTGGCCAAAGTATTGGAGTTTCAGTTTCAGTATTAGTCCTTCCAATGAATACTCAGGACGGATTTTCTTCAGGATTGACTGGTTTGATCTCCTTGCAGTCCAAGAGACTCTCAAGAGTCTTCTCCAGCACCACAGTTCAAAAGCATCGATTCTTTGGTGCTCAGCTTTCTTTATAATCCAACTCTCACATTCATACATGACTACTGGAAAAACCATAGCTTTGACTAGACGGACCTTTGTCAGCAAAGTAATGTCTCTGCTTTTTAATATGCTCTCTAGCATATTAATAGGTTTGTCATAGATTTTCTTCCAAGGAGCAAGTGTCTTTTAATTTCATGGCTGCCATCACCATCTGCAGTGATTTTGGAGCCCCTAAAAATAAAGTCTCTCACTGTTTCCATTGTTTCCCCATCTAATTGCCATGAAGTGATGGGACCAGATGCCATGATCTTAGTTTTCTGAATGTTGAGCTTTAAGCCAACTTTTCCACTCTCCACTTTCACTTTCATCAAGAAACTTTTTCACTTTCATCTTTGGATGTGGGATTTCATTTTTTGGTGGGTTTCAGTGTCCTCCTGTTGGTTTTTCAACAGCTAGTTGCCATTTTGATGCTCTTGCAGGAGGAGATGAGCACACATTCTTCTACTCCGCCATTGATTTGTAATGCCAGATGAAATTTTTATTTCAAATAATGCATGTCACAATGACATTTTCCTTTCACAAATGATTCCTCTTGTTATCTGTTAAAGCCTTTGATGTGAGTCTATGTGGTTTTCTGGTTTGGAAACTACAAAAGAAAAGAGAACAACTATAGGAAAGTGCAGAGAAGGTGATGGCACCCCACTCTAGCACTCTTGCCTGGAAAACCCATGGATGGAGGAGCCTGGTAGGCTGCAGTCCATGGGGTCTCGAAGAGTCGGACACGACTGAGTGACTTCACTTTCACTTTTCACTTTCATGCATTGGAGAAGGAAATGACAACCCACCCCAGTGTTCTTGCCTGGAGAATCCCAGGGACAGAGGAGCCTGGTGGGCTGCCGTCTCTGGGGTCGCACAGACTCAGGCACAACTGAAGCGACTTAGCAGCAGCAGCAGCATAGGAAAGTAGGAAATGTTTTATTGATTTATTTCTGAGCCTTGATAATGAAGTGAATTGGTAGCAAGTAAAAAGAGTGAGACAATTCTAGATTGGATTATATTCTGCTAAGTCACTTCAGTCGTGTTCAACTCTGTGCGACCCCATAGACGGCAGCCCACCAGGCTCTCCCGTCCCTGGGATTCTCCAGGCAAGAACACTGGAGTGGGTTGCCATTTCCTTCTCCAATGCATGAAAGTGAAAAGTGAAAGTGAAGTCGCTCAGTCATGTCCGACCCTCAGCGATCCCATGGACTGCAGCCCACCAGGCTCCTCCATCCATGGGATTTTCCAGGCAAGAGTACTGGAGTGGGGTGCCATTGCCTTCTCCAGGGTTATATTTTAGATGGGTTATATTCAAGACTTGCTCTAATAGCAAATTAAAGAGTAAGATGTCAAAGTTATTTTTTTTTTCAAAAAACTAAAAGAAAAAAAAAAACGAAAAGAACTCATACATATAAACAAATACTGTCCATTTTCTAAGGACATTATATATAATATATATACATATATATTATATATATACTAATTGGAGTAGGAAATGGCAACCCACTCCACTCCAGTATTCTTGCCTGGGAAATCCCATGGACAGAGGAACCTGGTGGGCTACAGTCCACGGGGTCACAGAGTCAGACACAACAGAGCATGCACACACATATCTATTAATAGTCTAGAAACTGTAACACTCAAACTAATACGTTACCTCTGGGTGTGAGATGGAGGGAAGCAGAATTAGGAGAGGTGGTCAAGGGAAGCTAACCTTGTTGGTTGGAATGCTTTACAAATAGTTAAGTTTAACTCATCTAAAGTGTCATTTAAGGCCTGGATTCCTCATTAATTTTCTGTCTGGATGATCTATCTTTTGATGAAATTGGGGTATTTAAGTCCCCCACTATTATTGGGTTACTGTTGATTTCTCCCTTTACAGTTGTTAGTATTTGCCTTACATATTGAAGTGCCCCTATGTTGGGTGCATATGTATTAATAATTGTTTATATCTTTTCCTTGGATTAAACCCTTGATCATTATGTAGTGCCCTTCTTTATCTGTTATAATAGTCTTATTTTAAAGTATATTTTGTCTGATATAAGTATCACTACTCCAGCTTTCTTATGAATCCCATTTGTGTGGAACACCTTCTCCTGTCCCCTTACTTTCACTCTGTAAGTGTTCCTAGGTCTGAAGTGGGTCTCTTGTAAACAACATATATGTAGGTCTAGTTTTTGTATCCACCCAGCCAGTTTATGTCCTTTGGTTGGTGTATTTAATCCATTTACATTTAAGGTAATTATTGGTGTGTATGATCTTATTACTATTTCCTTAATTGCTTTGGGGGCTTCCCTAGTGGCTCAGATGGCAAAGCATCTGTCTACAATGCAGGAGACCTGGGTTCGATCCCTGGGTTGGGAAGATCCCCTGGAGAAGGAAATGGCAGCCCACTCCAGTATTCTTGCCTGGAAAATCCCATGGACCGAGGAGCCTGGTAGGTTACCATCCATGGGGTCGCAAAGAGTCGGACTTGACTGAGCGACTTCACTTCACTAATTGCTTTGGATTTAGTTTTTGTAGGTCTTTTCCTTCTCTTGTGTTTTCTGCCTTTAGCATTTGTTGTAAAACTGGCTTAGTGGTGCTGAATTCTCTTAACTCTTCCTTGTCTGTAAAGGTTTTGATTTCTCCATCAGATCTGAGCAGGAGTCTTGCTGGGTAGAATATTCTTGGTTGTAGGCTCTTCCTTTTCATCACCTGTAATATACCATGCCATTTCCTTCTGGCTCGTCGAGTTTCAGTTGAGAAATCAACTGATAACGTTATGGGAGTTCTCTTGTATGTTATTTGTCTTTTTTCCCCCTTTTTGCTTTTAATATTTTATGTTTGTCTTTAATTTTTATCAGTGCTTCCTGGACTTGGATGACTATTTCCTTTCCCATGTTGGGGGAGTTTTTAGCTATTATGTCTTCAGATATTTTCTTGGGTCCCTTCTCTCTCTCTTCTCCTTCTGGGACTCCTTTAATGCAAATATTGGTACATTTAATGTTGCCCCAGAAGTCTCTTAGGCTACCTTCATTTTTCTTCACTTTTTTTTCTATATTCTGTTTTGCAGCAATGATTTTCACCATTCTGTCTTCCAGGTCACTTATCCATTCTTCTGCCTGAGTTATTCTTCTGTTGATTCATTCTAGTGTACTGATCATCTCTGTTCATTCTTTAGCTCTTCTATGTCTTTGGTAAACATTTCTTGCATCTTCTTAATCTTTGCTTCCATTCTTTTTCCAAGATCCTTGATGATCTCCATTATTGTTATTCTTTTTCTGGAAGGTTGCCTATTTCTACTTTGTTTAATTGTTTTTCTGAGGATTTATCTTGTCCCTTCATTTGGGACATAATCCTTTCTCTCTTCATTTTGGTTAGCTTTCTGCGATTGTGGTTTACATTCTGGAGGCTGTGGGGTTGTAGTTCTTGCTTCTTCTGTCTTCCCTTAGTGGATGAGGATAACAAGCTTGTGCAAGCTTCCTGATGGGAGGGGCTGGCTGTGGGGAAAACTGAATCTTGCTCTGGTGGGCAGTGCTATGCTCAGTAAAGTTTTAATCCAATTGTCTGCTGATGGGTAAGGCTGCACTCCCTCTCTGTTAGCTGTTTGGACTGAAGAAACTCACTCCTGGTCTACAGGCTTTATGGTAGGCTAATGGCAACCTCCAAGAGGACTTATGCCAACACACCTCTCCCAGGACTGTTGCTGCCAGTGCCCCTGTCCCTGAGACAAGCCATTGCCAACCCATTGCATGCCAAGCCATTGCCAACCCATTGCATGAGAGTCTCCTGCAGACTCTCAAACACTCAACAGGTAGGTCTGGCTTAGTCTCCTGTGGGGTCACTTCTCCTTTCCCCTGGGTCCTGGTGCACACAGGACTTTGTTTGTGCCCTCTATAATGGAGTCTCTGTTTCCCCCAATTCTGGAATTCTTATAATCAAGTCCTGCTGGCCTTCAAAATCATATTCCCTGGGGATTCCCAGTCCCTTTGCTGAATGTGAAGTCTAGAACCTTCCAACAGTGGGAGAACTTCTTTAGTATTATTGTTCTCCAGCTTGTGGGTCGCCCACCTGGCAGATACGGGATTTGATTTTATCATGATTGTGCCCCTCCTACTATTTCATAGCAGCTTCTCCTTTGTCCTTGAACATAGGGTATCTTTTTTTGGTGGGTTTCAGTGTCCTCCTGTTGATGGTTGTTCAAAAGCCAGTTGTGAATTTGGTGTTTTTTTAACCTTGTTGGTTAGATATTTTATGATGGGAATGTATTTATATGTTTCTGATTAGATTAAAAACAAAACTTAGGAAGCAGATAAAATATAGCAGCTCCGGTTGAGGAGAAACAGAGTGCTGTACCCCATACCCACTCCTGGAACTTTCTTGGACATCTTGGGGTAGAGTTTAGTCCAAATTCTTTATTTTTCATTTGGGGAAACTGAGGCCAAAGAATTCATCAAAATAGTTTGTCTGAGGCTTGCAGGGTTATTTTCTTGAGATCAGACAAGACTCAATGGGATATCCCTGGTGGTCCAGTGGTAAAGAATCCTCCTCCCAGTGCAGGGGACACAGGTTTGATCCCTGGTTGGGGGAGGTTCCACATACCATGGGGCAACTGAGTCCATGAATCATAGCTACTGAAACCCATGCACTGGAGAGCCCTTGCTCTGCAACAAGAGAAGCAATGAGAAGTCTGTTTACCACAGCTAGAAGAGTAGCTTGCTTGCCGCAATGAAGACCCAGTGCTGTCAAAGATAAAAAACAAAATCCAAAACAAATTTGATGGAAGCCAGAGAAATGTCCAGAACCTCTCTCTTGTCCCTGCACCACTTCCACACTCAACCATTCTCAGAAACAGATTGAAGATTCTGATTGCAATGTGAGGAGGCCTGTTTAAATTAAACAAGAATGTGTTATCAGAGTGAAGGTTAGTAACCTAAAGATTAACAGCAGAGACTGAATTCCAGAGGAGGGGATTGTGCTAACTGTACCTGTGAACTTAGAGTCTCTGCGTTGGAGAGATTAATGGGAGTAAGCTGTACCCATTGTGAATCCAGCTTGGAGTGTGGTTCCTGCCTGCTTTCATCAATCCACAACAACAAGGCTCTCAGCAGAGTGATGGAGTGATGGGGAATATAACTAGGGACCCAAGGCAGTATGGTTGTGCTGATGTCTACCCTGGCAATGACATTGTTGTAGTGTTAGGACAAATTGCTTCCTCTCTCTGAGCCTTAGTTTCCTTTGGGTAAAACATGTTTCATTCACTCTAAGGTGATGGTGTGAGGATTGCAAGGGCTGCAAAGAAGCTAGAAACAAAGAGTATATGGTATGAATCAGGACAGATGCCTTTGTTTGCAGGTGGCAGAAAACTGATTCTATTAATCAGTGCCTTATGCATGTCCTCTGCCAGGAAATATCAATGAGCCAAAGAGGGCAGGGGAGCTGTTGTTCTGTCCGTGAGGTGCTTGGGGAGTGATTTAGGGGAAAGCAGAAGGCCTAGTGCTAAGGGGTGCATATTGCTAGGGCTGAGAACTTCATGGCAGGGCATGAGGCTGCAGTAACCAGAGTGGACTTCCTGGAGGGAGCGGTGCTGGGCCTGGAAGGATGGGTAAGGCAGTGGTAGTCAGGAAAGGTTGAGTGATCAGCAGGTTATTCTTGTCAGACTAATCTCCATCTTCTTCCAGCTTGAATGTGTCACAGGTCTAACCATGTTTCCTGAACCCAGAGTTATCATTCTTGGCGATGGATATCTCAGGACACCTGCACTAGAGTCAAGCCTCCCAAATTGGGGCTTGACTAATTCATCTAAAATCAGTACTGAGCCTGATGCTAGAAATCATGGTCAAAATGACAACAGTGGGCCATTATTGAATGCTCACTCTGTGTCAGGCCTCCATGAAGTAGACGCAATGTGCTCCATGTCACTCAATGAGTGGCTGATTACGTGAGGAGAAGCAACAAAAAAATTGGCACTTAGACACTGCTTACTACATGCCAGCCTCTTAATTCATGTCTCCCTCCTGACAGTCCCACGATGCAGGTACTCTCATTATCTCTACTCTTATTATCCCTATGATAATACAGGTGAGGAAACAGGACACAGACTGGTCAGCTCCTGCCATGACTGCATAACTAAGAAGGGGCAGACATGGGATTTGAATCCAGGTATGCTCTGAATGCAGGGGAGAATTTAAGAAAGCTCTGCCTCTGTCTTAGACTATTTGGGCTGCTGTTGCAGAATGCCAAGACTGGTTGGCTTATAGACAACAGAAATGTATCACTCACAGTCTGCAGGCTGGAAGTCCAAGATCAGGGCGCTGGCAGACTCCGTGTCTGGTGAGGACCACTCCCCCATTCATGGATGGCTGTCTTCTGGCCACGGACCCACCTGGTAGAAGCGGTGATGAGGCTCTCTCCTGTCTTTTTTAAAAGGGCACTAATCTACGGGGTCACACAGAGTTGGACATGGCTGAAGCGGCTTAGCAGCAGCAGCAATCCTAGAACAGGAGGCTTCTCTTCTCATGACCTATTATCATCACATTGGGGGTTAGGTTTCAACATGTGAATTCTGAAGGGACATTCAGATTCAGTCTATAATCTCAGCCTCCGTGCAATCCAACATGCAGCAGTGATGGTCCTTCTGGCCCTGGTGTCATCTCTTTGAACCTGTCTGGGGGTCCAAGCTGGCTGAACCCCAGGCTTCCTTTTCATCTGACAACTCCTTCTCCTACTGTTGTTGCCTGGTGAGCAACTGGAGCCTTCCATCTGCAGTAAAGAGGGCTTTTTGCTGGTCTGATTAACCACAAGCCCTACTTGCAAGTATTTCCCGGAGCACAGGCAGAAGGGCGTGGCTTCTGGAAGGCAAAGTGCTTTCCCCCATGCCACCTCATGGCCGCTGCTCCAGCCACTTCAGGCTCCTCAGTTGAGCTGACAGGAGAGTCAAAAGTAGGAGAGTGTCAGCAGAGATTCTCTTTTTTTTTACTTAAAAGTTAAAAAAAATTTTTTAATTGGAGGATAATTGCTTTACAATGTTACATTAGCTTTTACTGTACAACAATGTGAATCAGCTATAAATACACACATTTCCCTTCCCTCTTGAGCCTCCCTCCCCCCTCTAGATCATCACAGACTCAAGCTGAGCTCCTTTTGTTATATATTTTATAGCTATATGTTTTACACATGGTAGAAGCAGAGATTCTTAATCTCTTCTGTGCCATGGTCCCACTGGATGGAGCTTTCAGACCCCTTTACAGAATAATATTTTCATGAGCACAAGTAAAATACAAAGAGTTACAAAGGAAGCCAATTATAACGAAATGCAGTTATCAAATCATATGATATAGTAATATATGTGCTATTTTTTTAAATCATCAAATAAGATCTAGAGGTAGGATTAGTGACTACCAAAGCTCAGAGAAGAATAAGCAAGGGAGGCTCCCTGGAGGATGTGGGCTTACTCTTAAAGGATGGGTAAGCTTTGCAAAGGCAAGGAGAATGGCTCCTAAATACTGAGTGGAAGAGAGAGGGTCAGTGTCATAGAGGAGGTGACTCCGAGCTCATCGGGACAGGACAAGACACAGAAACCTGGGGTATGTGAATCACTTTAATTGGGGCCATTAAACTAATATTTTAATTGCTTTATTTCACTATCAATGCCTCCCAGTTACAAGGTCCTTAAATAATGAAAAGGCATTTCATCATTTAAGAAGTAATTTAAAATCCTTCTGTCTCCAAATCCGTTGCTTCGTGAGAGTCTGCCTTGCTTTGGGGTCATCAGATTGTATATGACACATGGTGCTGCTCTGTCCAAATTAGGGTTGGACAGAGCAGTGGGATTTCTTGTGCTGAGCTAAAGGAAGGTGAAATAATGTCTTGTATCTGAGAGCCAGAGAGCTGATGGTATAGATTCTGAGAACCAGGAGTGCTGAGGGCAGGAGAGGGTCATTATCCCAGCCTAGCACTCAGAGAGAAAGTACTGCCACATTCTCTTCCCTTCCTCCATCTCCCTTCACCCAGCTCCTCCTTTCCTGCTCCTTTTTGCTCTGTTCAGGTCCTCAGTGAGTTGAATGATGGTGCCTGCTTTGGGAAAGGCAATCCTCTTTACTCTGTCTTGTGATTCAAATGCTAATTCTGGAAACATCCTCACAAACACATCTGGAAATAATGTTTAACGGCATATCTGAGCATATAAAACTGACAGATAAAATTAACCATATCACATAGTCACCATTTGTCAATGAGGAACCCATACACATCTTCTTAAGCCATGTTTAATCTCCAAATAAAGGCAATACCTTGTTCAAAATTTTCATCTAATGGGATACAATGATCTTGTATACAATTTATAACACACTAACTCTCACCCAGGAGAAGAAGTAAAGTCACTGAGTGATGCTTACTCTTCTTGATCTCCATAACTTAAATCCTGTGATGTGATAATAACAATATTTAAAATACTTTGATGCAAAGTCAATATACCTTACATTGCCTGGCAGGGAATGGGAGTGGAAAGAAAACTATTTCTTTATCTATATGTCTATCTTTGTAACTAAATGCACACGTGCTAAGACACTTCAGTCATGTCTGACTCTGCGACCCTACGGACTGTAGCCTGCCAGGCTCCTCTGTCTGTGGGATTCTCCTGGCAAGAATACTGGAGTAGGTTGCCACGCCCTCCTCCAGGGGATCTTCCCGACCCAGGGATCAAAGCCCTCTTTCCTGCGGCTCCTGCATTGCAGGTGGATTCTTTACCACTGAGCCACTGGAGAAGCCATAACAAAATAAGGGGGAAGTACTCATGGTAATTACAGTCCCTGTTTCTGCAGCTGGTCCCATGGTCATTGCTGGTATTTATTTTATTTTTTATATTTATTTTTTATTTTAAACTTTTTATTTTGTATGGGAGTATAGCCGATTAACAATGTTGTAATAGTTTCCGGTGAACAGCGAAGGGGCTCAGCCAAACATATACATGTGTTCATTCTCCCCCAAACTCCCCTCCCATCCAGGCTGCCACATAACACTGAGCAGAGTTTCATGCGCTATACAGTAGGTCCTGGTTGGTTATTTATTTTAAATATAGCAATGTGTACACGTCCATCTCAAGCTCCCTAGATATCCCTTCCCCAGTCCTTTTCCCCAGCAACCTCAAATATATTTTCTAAGTCGATGAGTTTCTTTTTGTTTTGTAAGTAAGTTCATTTGTATCATTTCTTTTAAAATCCCACCTATAAGGGATGTCGTACTATATTTCTCCTTCTCTGTCTGACTTCCTTCAGGCAGTTTCACACTCTCTAGGTCCATCCGTGTTGTGGCAAATGGCATTATTTCATTCTTTTTAATGGCTGAGTATATTCCATTGTATATACGTACCACGTCTTCTTTATCTATACCTCTATTAGTAGACAATTTAGGTTACTTCCTTGTCTTGGCTATTGTCAATAGTGCTGCAATGAACATTGAGGTGCATATATATTTTCAGATCATGTTTCTCTCTGAATATGTGCGCAGAAGTGAGATTTCAGGGTCATACAATAGCTCCATTTTTTAGTTTTTTTTTTAAAGAACCTCCATACTGTTCTCCTGCATACTGTGTCTGCCTGCAATACGGGAGACCCGGGTTCGATCCCTGGATCGGGAAGATCCCCTGGAGAAGGAAATGGCAACCCGCTCCAGTATTCTTGCCTGGAGAACCTTATGGATGGAGGAGCCTGGTAGGCTACAGTCCACGGGGTCGCAGAGTCAGACACGACTGAGCAACTTCACTTCACTTCATACTGTTCTCCATAGTGGCTGTACCAATTTACATTACCATCAACAGTGTAAGAGGGTTCTCTTCTCTCCATACCCTCTTCAGCATTTATTGTTTGTGGATTTTTTGATGATGGCCACTCTGGTTGGTATGAGGTAATTTCATTGTAATTTTGATTTGCATTTCTCTAATAACTGGTCATCACTAGTATTTATAACTTTCACTCTCATGTCATATTCCCTTTGCCTTAAGTACTTCAAATGGTTGTAGTTCTTTACCTGCTGGGATGACCCAAACCTTCATTCCTGAAGGATCTGAGTCAGTAATCGTCCGGTCCAGATTGAGCTGTAGTTTTCCATTGACCCTAATCAAAGGGCATGGTAAATCTAAGAGACACTCTAAGGGATCTCCTGTATTCCAGACATACTCTTTTCTTTTTTATTCGAAATATAGTTGATTTACAATATTAACTTTCAGTGTTCGGGAAAGTGATCCAGATAGATATAGATATAGGCTTCAGTTCAGTTCAGTTCAGTCACTCAGTCATGTCCGACTCTTTGCGACCCCATGAATCGCAGCACGCCAGGCCTCCCTGTCCATCACCAACTCCAGGTGGTGCAATTATAAAGAATCCGCCTACCAATTCAGGAGACGCCAGAGACACATGTTCGATCCCTAGGTGGGGAAGATCCCCTGGAACAGGAAATGGCAACCTTCTCCAGATTCTTGCCTGGAAAATTCCATAGACAGAGGAGCCTGGTTGGCTACAGTCCATGGGGTAACTAAGAGTTGGACATGACTGAGTGACTGAGCATAGATATTGATATAGATATACTGTTTCTTACTTTGATGGTAGAGTAACACCAGACTTTTTGGTGATTAGGATCAATCACTCTGGCCAATACAGTGTTTCCTTCTTTGCCTGTTGATTCAGAAGCTAGAGAAGCCCAAAATGGCCAGGTGGCAGCCTTAACTTCCAGTCCAATGGAATCACCTTTGCGTCTCCTGTTGGAAATATTTCTCCTTTTGGAACTAAGACCTCTAGGCCAGTAGAGGGCTTCCCAGGTGACTCTGCTGGTGGAGAATCCGCCTGCAATGCAGGAGACCCTGGTTTGATTCCTCAATTGATAAGATCCCCTGGAGGAGGGCATGCAACCCACTCCAATATTCCTGCCTGGAGAATCCCCATGGACAGAGGAGCCTGGTGGGCTACAGTCCATGGGGTTGCAAAGAGTTGAACATGACCAAGCAACTAAGCACAGCACAGGTCAGCAGAGCATAACACGAGGAGAACAGGAAGCAGCAGAAATTTTGCTCAAGGATTGCTAGTGCTAATAGTGAGTGGTGCCACCTTCACTTTTACACTTTGATTCCTGGACTCGTGAATCCTGGCTACAGGAGAGCTAGGACCCTATACCAGACGCTGATTCAGGGCATACGTAGTCTTCTGAGAACTTTGCCCCAGCCCTGCAAAGTATTCTGCTGGCACTATCTTGTGTTGTAGCTGAGTCTCCAAAAGGCCATTTTCTATCAATCCAGCTGCTTTCAGGTGGTGGAGAACATGGTAAGAATTGCATGGCATGGGCCTATTGCTGCATTTCTTTTGGAGTGAGTTCCTTGATAAATGGCAACGTCATGTGGAATGCCACGATGATGAGTGAGGCATTCTGTAAGTCCATGGATAGTGGTTTTGTCAGAAGTGTTGCATGCTGAGAAGGCAAATCTGTATCCAGAGTAAGCGTCTATTCCAGTAAGAACTAAATGCTGCCCCTTTCATGATGTAAGTAGGCCAGCGTACTCAACCTGCTACTAGGTAGCAGGCTGCTCACCATGGGTAAATGGTGCCATATCAGTGGGTCAGTGTTATCTCTGCTGCTGGCAGAGTAGGCACCCAGCAGCGGCTGTAGCCAGGTGAGCCTTGTGAGTGGGAGCTCGTGTTGCTGAGCCCATGCATAACCTCCATCCCCGCCACCGTGGCCATTTTGTTCATGAGCTCATTGAGGGTTCATGGACTGGTATCACAGACTGGATTACCCTATTCACTTGATGATTAAAATCCTCTGCTGAGATCATCTTTTGGTGAACTTCACATGAGACACAAATATCTTCACATATTTTGCCCATTCAGAGAGGCCTAGCCATATACCTCTTCCCCAAATTTCCTTGTCACCAATTTTCCAATCACATTTCTTCCAAGCCCCTGACTATCCAGCCAAATGGCCATAGCCCCTGAATCAGTATGTAATCACAAAGTGATGATGTAATCACAAGATGTAGTCACAGTATGTAATAACAAGATGTATTGCTTGAAGTCCTGCCTGCTGTGAGGGTTTCCCTTTACCACTGTCCTTCAGGAATGTCCAATAGAGGGGCTGTTGTGTGAGCCTGCATATCATGTAGGCATGTATGCCTACATAATAAACCAGGCCCAAATCTTCCTTCCATTGAGAGTAGGGAGCTCCCCATGAAGCCATAAATACAGGTCGGGAGAGAGGAAGCAGCATAGCAGAAGGGGGACTGTGGGTATTTGGGCCACTTCTTCATGTAACTTATTTGTGCTTTCAGGGCCTACCAAGGCCAATCTGATATATCTCGTCTCGACTTGATGATGTAGAGATGCTGTCCATGCCAAACTCTGTAGCTTGATGGGTCAGATAAAAGCCAGTTCATGTTGGGCAGCTCAGGTTGCATAGTAACTTGGGGGTCCATGGTTAAGCATTCAGTATCTATTGCATAGTCATCTCCTGTTCTGGGCTCCATACAAAACTAACTGCTTTCCTGGTCTCTTGGTAAACTGGCCCAAGTAACCCACTCAAAGTGAGGAATATGTTGCCTCCCAAATCCAGAGAATTCCACTAGGCACTGTGCCTCCTTTTTGGTTGTGGGAGGGGCCAGAGACAACAACTTATCCTTTACCTTAGAAGGAATATCTTGATATGCCCTATACTATTGGACCCCTAGAGATTTTACTAAGGTAGAAGTTTCCTAAAAATGATATAATAAAAATCATATTATAATATGATTTATGTACAATATTACATAATTACAAGAACACAATGTAGTGATTCACAGTTTTTAAAGGTAAAGCAATCTATAGATTCAATGCAATCCTTATCAAGCTACCAACAGTATTTTTCACAGAGCTAGAACAAATAATTTCACAATTTGTATGGAAATACAAAAAACCTCAAATAGCCAAAGCAATTTTGAGAAAGAAGAATGGAACTGGAGGAATCAACCTGCCTGACTTCAGGCTCTACTACAAAGCCACAGTCATCAAGACAGTATGATACTGGCACAAAGCCAGAAATATAGATCAATGGAACAAAATAGAAAGCCCAGAGAAAAATCCACACACCTATGGACGCCTTATCTTTGACAAAGGAGGCAAGAATATACAATAGAGAAAAGACAATCTCTTTAACAAGTGGTGCTGGGGAAACTGGTCAACCACTTGTAAAAGAATGAAACTAGAACACTTTCTAACACCATACACAAAAATAAACTCAAAATGGATTAAAGATCTAAATGTAAGACCAGAAACTATAAAACTCTGAGAGGAGAATATAGGCAAAACACTCTCTGACATAAATCACAGCAGGATCCTCTATGACCCACTTCCCAGAATACTGGAAATAAAAGCAAAAATAAACAAGTGGGACACAATTAAAATTAAAAGCTTCTGCACAACAAAGGAAACTATAAGTAAGGTGAAAAGACAGCCTTCAGAATGGGAGAAAATAATAGAAAATGAAGAAACTGACAAAGAATTAATCTCAAAAATATATAAGCAACTCCTGCAGCTCAATTCCAGACAAATAAACGACCCAATCAAAAAATGGGCCAAAGAACTAAACAGACATTTCTCCAAAGAAGACATACAGATGGCTAACAAACACATGAAAAGATGCTCAACATCACTCATTATCAGAGAAATGCAAATCAAAACCACAATGAGGTACCATTTCACACCAGTCAGAATGGCTGCGATCCAAAAGTCTACAAGCAATAAATGAGGGAGAGGGTGTGGAGAAAAGGGAACCCTCTTACACTGTTGGTGAGAATGCAAACTAGTACAGCCACTATCAAGAACAGTGTGGAGATTCCTTAAAAAACTGGAAATAGAACTGCCATACGACCCAGCAATCCCACTGCTGGGCATACACACCAAGGAAACCAGAACTGAAAGAGACACGTGTACCCCAATGTTCATCACAGCACTGTTCATAATAGCCAGGACATGGAAGCAACCTAGATGTCCATAAGCAGATGAATGGATAAGAAAGCTGTGGTACATATACACAATGGAGTATTACTCAGCCATTAAAAAGAATACATTTGAGTCAGTTCTAATGAGATGGATGAAACTGGAGCCTATCACACAGAGTGAAGTAAGCCAGAAAGAAAAACACCAATACAGTCTTTTGGACTCTGTGGGAGAGGGCGAGGATGGGATGGTTTGGGAGAATGGCATTGAAACATGTATAATATCATATGTAAAACGAATCACCAGTCCAGATTCGATGCATGATACAGGATGCTTGGGGCTGGTGCACTGGGATGACCCAGAGGGATGGTATGGGGAGGGAGGTGGGAGGGGGGTTCAGGATGGGGAACATGTGTACACCTGTGGCAGATTCATGTTGATGTATGGGAAAACCACTACAATATTGTAATTAGTCTCCAATTAAAATAAATAAATTTCTATTTTTTTAAAAAAGGTTACACTTCACTTATGTCGTTGCTGTTGTTTAGTCACAAGTTGTGTTCAACTCTTTTGTGACTCCATTGATTGTAGCTCATCAGCTTCCTCTCTCCATGGGATTTCCCAGACTAAAATACTGCAGTGTGTTGCCATTTCCTTCTCCAGGGGATTTCTGCAACCTAGGGATTGAACTCATGTCTCCTGCATTGGCAGGTGGATTCTTTACCTCCGAGCCACCAGGGAAGCCTACATTCCATTTACAGTTTTTATAAAATATTGTCTGCATTCTCTACATTGTACAGTATAGCCTCGTAGTTTATTTTAAACATAATAGTTTGACTCTCCTAGCCTTATATTGCCCCTCCCCCTTCCCTCTCCCCATGGTAACCGCTAGTTTGTTCTCTATATCTGTGAGTGAGTCTGCTTGTTTTTTTGTTATATTTACTAGTTTGTTGTATTTTTTTTTAGATTTTACATGTAAGTGATATCATATAGTATTTGTCTTTCTCTGTCTGACATTTCACTTAGCATAATATCCTCCAAGTCCATTCATGTTGCTGCAAATGGCCAAATTTCATTCTATTTTTATGGCTGGATAGTATTTCATTGCATACACACACACACACACACCACATTTTATTTATCCTTTCATCTATTGATGAACACTTAGGTTGCTTCCATATCTTGGCAATTGTAAATAATGCTGCTAGGAACTTAGGGGTACATCAGTTCAGTTCAGTTGCTCAGTCGTGTCTGACTCTTTGTGACCCCATGAGCTGCAGCACACCAGGCCTCCCTGTCCATCACCAACTTCCGGACCCCACCCAAACCCATGTCCATTGAGTCATAAATTTTTTTTTTAATTAGTGTTTTTTTTTTATATATATACCCAGTGGGATTGCTGAGTCATATGGTGGTTCCATTTTTAATTTTTTGAGAAACCATACTGTTTCCCATAGTGACTGCCCCAATTTACATTCCCACCAACAGTGTAAGAGGGCTCCATTTTCTCCACATCCTCGCCAACTTTTTAAAATTTGTGTTCTTTTTGATCCTGACCATTCTGACTGATGTGAGGTGATTTCTCATCGTGGTTCTGATTTGCATTTCCCTGATGATTAGCAATATTGAACATCTTATCCTGTGTTTGATGGACATCTGCATTTCTCCCTGAATTTTTTTCAAAGTTTATTTTCTACCCTCTGGCATGCAAAAGACTTAACAAGTCTAGAGTAGTTGTTACTTCTTGCTCAGTAGGTCTAACCAGCACAATGTAATCTATATAATGAACCAATGTGATATCTTGTGGAAGAGGAAGGTGAGCAAGAACGCTACAAACTAAACCATGATGTAAGGCTGGAGTGCTGATGTATCCCTGAAGGAGAGCAATATGTGTTTACTGCTGGCTTTGCCAGCTGAAAGCATTCAGAGCCTATGTCTAGTAGTCCCCTAAAGTTCTGCTTATTTCCTTTTTCCCAATGCACAAGTACCCAAGGCTGGAAGAAGGGTTAATGGCATAAAATTTGACAGTATACTGAGGTCCTTCCTCAAGGGGAACCAGCCTCCTCTTTATGCAAGGGGCTGTGGGTCTATAAACTAGCTCAAGTTGGGGAATTGTTTGAGGGCCCGTGACTCTGTCTTTACTATTCAGTTTAGACTTATGTTCATTTGGCCAAGAAATTTTATGTTTATACAGAGTAAGTAAGAATTTAGTAGGCTTCCTTTCTGTTTCAGTTCTAGGAATGTTATGATCAACTAGGCAACACCATAGGTGTGGTGTGGGTCAGACGATTCAGATCGCTGCTTTGACTCTGCGGCTCATAACTGGCAACCATTCCCACCTTGCCTTTGCTGTTGAGTGCCCCCTGTTAGCTTCTACTCCCTGGATCCAATTACTGCCATTACTGTTGAACCCAAATCCATGTATCTCACACACAGTGAGGCCAAAAAAATTGAAACATGGGAGTCTGGAGCAGAGAAAGGTTTATTGCAAAGGTTGTGGAAGGAGAGTGGGCAATTCATGCTTAAAAAGCCTAAATTCCAGATGGTATTTGGGGAAGCATTTTTATGGGCAAAATCTGGGGGGAGGCCTGTAAGGGGTGTAACTCTCCTCTCATTGGTCGGTTATAAGATAACAGAGTGGTGTTCCCAGAATCTCAATCATCAACCTTCTGGTTCCAGCCTATCTGGGGTTCATGTGCTGGTTCTCTGCCTGAAGTTACCATCCTCCTCCTGGTTGGGGTCCTTAGTTCGTACAGAAGGACTTAGATATATGCGTCAGATTGTTATGTCTACCACCTCTCCTCACCAAGAGGAATCAGGACCCTGATTTATTGCTGCTCTGTTGATTATTGACTGCTTTTCCTTTGTTTCTGCATTCCCTCACTCCTTTTTTCCATTTTAATTTATTTTTGATTGAAGGATAATTGCTCTACAGAATTTTGCTGTTTTCTGTCAAACCTCAACATGAATCATCCATTCAGTTCAGTTCAGTTCAGTCGCTCAGTCGTGTCCGACTCTTTGCAACCCCATGAACCACAGCACCCCAGGCCCCCCTGTCCATCACCATCTCCTGGAGTTCACTAGGTATACATATATCCCCACCCTTTTGAGCCTCCCTCCCATCTCCCTCCCCATCCCACCTCTCTAGGTTGATACAGAGCCCCTGTTTGAGTTTCCTGAGCCATACAGCAAATTCCCGTTGGCTATTTATTTTATATACGGTAATGTAAGTTTCCATGTTACTCTTTTCATACATCTCACCCTCTCCTCCCCTCTCCCCATGTCCATAAGTCTATTCTCTGTCTGTTTCTCAATTGCTGCCCTGTAAATAAATTCTTCAGTACCCCTTTTCTAGATTCTGTATATATGCATTAGAATACAGTATTTATCTTTCTCTTTCTGTCTCACTTCACTCTGTATAATAGGTTCTAGGTTCATCCATCTCATTATAACTGACTCAAATGCATTCTTTTTTATGACTGAGTAAAATTAAAAGATGCTTACTCCTTGAAAGGAAAGTGATGACCAACCTAGACAGCATATTAAAAAGCAGAGACATTACTTTGCCAACAAAGGTCCATCTCGTCAAGGCTATGGTTTTTCCAGTAGTCATGTATGGATGTGAGATTTGGGCTATAAAGAAAGCTGAGCACCAAAGAATTGATGCTTTTCAACTGTGGTGTTGGAGAAGACTCTTGAGAATCCCTTGGACTGCAAGGAGATCCAACCAGTCCATCCTAAAGGAAATCAGTCCTGAATATCCTTTGGAAGGACTGATGCTGAAGCTGAAACTGCAATATTTTGGCCACCTGATGTGAAGAGATGACTCATTGGAAAAGACCCTGATGCTGGGAAAGATTGAGGGCAGGTGGAGAAGGGGATGACAGAGGATGAGATGGTTGGATGGCATCACCGACTCAATGGAGATGAGTCTGAGTAGACTCTGGGAGTTGGTGATGGACAGGGAGGCCTGGCATGCTGTGGTCCATGGAGTTGCGAAGAGTTGGACATGACTGAGTGACTGAAATGAACTGAACTGAACTGAATATTCCATTGTGTATATGTACTACAGCTTCTTTATCCATTCATCTGTTGATGGACATCTAGGTTGCTTCCATGTTCTAGCTACTGTAAATAGCGCTGCAATGAACAATGGGATACATGTGTCTCTTTCAATTTTGGTTTCCTCAGGGTATATGCCTGGGAGTGGGATTGCTGGTTCATATGGTGGTTTTATTCCTAGTTTTTTAAGGAATCTTCATACCTTCCTCACTTCCTTTAATTAATAACTGTTTCAATCTGCCCTTGGGAATTTAAGTAAAATCTAGGAGACTGAAAGCTTTATTCCTGAAAACAAAAAGAAGGGACAGGAAAAAAGGTCTTGTGTCAGGAGGGCCCCACGTTTCTGCTGAGTTTCAGTTTCATTTAGGATCCCCAGTTCAATGGCTGCAGACTTTATAGTTTCTAATTTTTGGAGCTCATCCTTTAATGAGGCCAAGAGGACTGAAAGAGATGAATTTTAATATAGACCTGCTATCCATGTGTCCTTTTATTGACTCAAGAAATATTCATTTCTTCAATCATGTTCCAGACACTCTTCAAGGCAATAAGGAGGTGTTAGTGACCGGGACGTAGTCCTCACCCTCTGAGGTAGACAGAACAAACAAGAAAAGAAAGAAATTTATAAGTACAAATTTTAAAAATGCTTGGAAAAAAATTAACTGGGTATAGCGAAAGGATTATGGGGTGAGATCTAGTTATATTAGGCAGTCAGGAAAGGTCTTCTGAGACATCGATCAGGGACCAAATAGCTATACTTGGAGGCACATGTGTGATTCTGAGAAAATGTTGCTAACAAATTAAACACTTGTAAATCAAAACACCTCGGCAGTGCAGGAGGGAGAGCCTATCTGTTGAAAGAAACCTGCTGTGAAGACTGAGATAAGGGACTAGCCCTAGGTGGTATGAATACTGTCAATGAAAAATTAATTATTCAATCTTAGAAAGAAATGGAAAATTTTATTTGAGCCAAGTTGAGCATTATAATCCAGAAGCAGCATCTCAGAAAGCTCTAAAAACTATTCCACCTGTTAGAAGTCAAAATATAGTTATCTAAGTTTTTTGAGACAGAGCTGTACATTAAATGAGGTATTATTGACAGTTTACACAATCCAGATCTAAGCACCATGTGGCCCCTTACAAGATCAAGAAGGAATGTTATCTTTAAATGAACTGTTTTGTTGATACTGGGAGAATGTTGTTCCTTATGGCTGAGCAGGTATTTCTGCTATGGGGGAGGTTTGGCCGATGCATAATTCAGATACACAATACACAGTAGGAGGGAAATAGGAGGCCAAAGGGCAGGGGAAACTTTTTATGTGTAAATTTTTCTTGTCTTGCTATAAAATATGGAATTTTATTCACAATACTCATGTACTGATTTACTTACTGATGAATGCTACAAACATTTGTGGAGCACTGATTGTGTACCAGGTACTGAGAAAGGCACTAGGAATTGGTGATAAGGAAGCAAACATGTTTCTTCCCTCACAGAGCTCACTGTTTAAAAGCGAGGTAGGAATAATAGAGAAGTGTACATTGTGATAAATCTTACATAGGAAAAATGCAGGAGACTATAAAGTCAGTATTACTTTGATGTCAAAACCAAAGGCATCACAAGAAAACTACAGAAAATGTTTTTTAAATATGGATGCAAAAACTCTCCACAAAATACAAGCAAATTGAATCCAGCAGTATGTAACATCATGGCCAAGTGAGATTTATCCCAGGAATGTAAGGTTGGTTTAATACTTGAAAATCGTTAATGTAATATTCCACATCAATAGAATAAAGGACAACAGCCACATGATCTCAAGAGACAGAGGAAAAGGATTTGATAAAGTTCAATATCCCTTCATGATAAATACTCAATAACATAGGAATAGAAGTGAAGTTCCTCAGTCTGATAAAGTCAATAAAAAAATCCATCTGTAAGATTATACCTAATGGTGTAAGAATGGATGCTTTCTCTCTAAGATTAGGAACAAGACATAGATGTTAGCTCTTGCCATTTCTAGGCTTCCCTTATCGCTCAGTTGGTAAAGAATCTGCCTTCAATGCAGGAGACCCTGGTTCGATTCCTGGGTGGGGATAGGCTATCCACTCCAGCATTCTTGGGCTTCCCTTGTGGCTCAGTTGGTAAAGAATTGCCTGCAGTGCAGGAGACCTAGGTTCAATCTCTGGTTGGGAAGAGCCCCTGGAGAAGGGAAAGGCTACCCACTCCAGTATTCTGTCCTGGAGAATTCCATGGACGATATATATACTCCATGGGGTCGCAAAAAGTTGGACTTTCACTTCACTTTCACTTCACTTGCCATTTCAATTCAACACTGTTTGGGAGTTTCTCCTAGACAGGGCAATTGGGCAAGAAAAACAAATAAAACACATTCAGAATGAAAAAGAAGCAAAACTATTTCTATTTGCAGATGACTTGACAGAGGAGCTTGACAGGCTATAGTCCATGGAGTTGCAAAGAGCTGGACACAACTAAGAACTTCATTTCACTTCACTGACTTTATACACAAAAAGTTCTAATGACTCTATTAAAAAGCAATTAGAGTAAAGGAGTTTAGCAAGATTGCAGGATACAAGATCTCTAAACCAAAATCAATTGTATTTCTATACAGTAGCAAAGAGAAAACAGAAAACGAAATTAAGAAATCAATTTTATTTATAGTAGCATAAGAAATACAGTCAAAGCTATGTTTTTTCAGTAGTCATGTACGGATGTGAGAGTTGAACTATAATGAAGGCTGAGTGCTAAAGAATTGACGCTTTTAAATTGTGGTGCTGGAGAAGACTATTGAGAGTCCCCTGGACTGCAAGGGGATCAAACAAGTCAATTCTAAAGGAAATCAACCATGAATATTCATTGGAAGAAATGATGCTGAAGCTGAAGCTCCAATACTTTGGCCACCTGATGCGAAGAACCAACTCACTGGAAAAGACCCTGATGCTGGGAAAGATTAACGACAGGAGAAGAAGGGAGCAACAGAGGATGAGATGGCTGGATGGCATCATCGACTCAATGGACATGAGTTTGAGTAAACTTCAGGAGATAGTGAAGGACAGAGAAGCCTGGTATGCTGCAGCCCGTGAGGTTGCAAATAGTCGAACATGACTTAGCAACTGAACAACAACAACAGCATAAGAAAGAATGAAACACTTAGGATGAATATAACCAAAGAAGTATAAAACGTGTACTCTGAAAACTAAAAAACATTGTTGAAAAAAAGGTAACCTAAATAAATGGAAAGACAGCCCATGTTCATATTTTAGAAGATCAGAAGACATAATATTGTTAAAGATGGCAATATTTTTCAAATTGATCTGTGGATTCAATGCAATCCTTATCAAAATCTGCTTCTTTGCAGCAATTGACAAACTGATCTTAAAATCATATGGAAATGCAAGGGACCCAGAATAAGCAATAAAATACTTAAAAAGAAGAACAAAGTTGAATTTATACCACCTGATTTCAAAACCTATGGCAAGTTACTGTAATCAAGACAACATGGTACCAGCATAAAGACAGATATATAGATCAATGAAATAGAATTAGAAGTCCATAAATTTACACAAACATTTATGGCCAATTGATTTTTAATAAGGGTACCAAGACAATTCAATGGTGTCTCAATATCCATTTGCAAAAGAATGAATTTTGCCTACTACTTCCCACCATATACAAAAATTAACTCAGAGTCGATCAAAGATACAAACATAAGAGTTAAAAATATATAACTTTTAGAATAAAACAAGTTTGTAAATCATCATGACCTTGATTAAGCCTTGATTTCTTGGATATGACACCAAAAGGAAAATTGACAAAAGAAAAAATAAAATCTGGATATCATCTAAATTAAAAATAAAATAAAAAGGCAACACATAGAAGGGGAGGTAATGCTTACAAATTATATATCTGATAAGGTATTTGTAGTAGAATATATAAAGAACTATTACAACTCAGTTATTAAAAGACTATTCAATTTTAAAAATTGATAAACGATTTGAATAACCACTTCTATAAGAAAGTTATACATATAGCCCTAAGCACATGGAAAGGTCCTCAACAGCAGTAGCCATCAGGGAAATGCCAACCAAAACCACAGTAAGATATACCACTTTACACTCACCAGAATAGCTATAATAAAAAAGATGGACGATAATATGGGTTGACGGGGATTGGTAGAAAATAAAATCCTAATACACTGCTGGTAGGAATGGAAACTAGTGCAGTCACTTTGAAAACAGTTTACCAGTTCCTCAACTGGTTAAACATAGAGTCAACTTTCAGTTCAGTTCAGTTCAGTTCAGTCACTCAGTAGTGTCCGACTCTTTGTGACCCCATGAACCGCAGCACACCAGGCCTTCCTGTCCATCACCAACTCCCGGAATCCACACAAACCCATGTCCATTGTGTCAGTGATGTCATCCAACCATCTTATCCTCTGTTGTCCCCTTCTCCTCCTGCCCTAAATCTTTCCCAGCATCAGGGTCTTTTCCAATGAGTCAGCACTTCACATCAGGTGGCCAAAGTATTGGAGTTTCAGCCTCAACATCAGTCCTTCCAATGTACACCCAGGACTGACCTCCTTTAGGATGGACTGGTTGGAGCTCCTTGCAGTCCAAGGGACTCTCAAGAGTTTTCTCCAACACCACAGTTCAAAAACATCAATTCTTTGGCACTTGGCTTTCTTTATAGTCCAACTCTCACATCCATACACGACCACTGGAAAAACCATAGCCTTGACTAGACAGACCTTTGTTGGCAAAGTAATGCCTCTGCTTTTGAATATGCTATCTAGGTTGGTCATAACTTTCCTTTCAAGGAGTAAACATCTTTTAATTTCGTTGCTGCAATCGCCATCTGCAGTGATTTTGGAGCCCAGAAAAATAAAGTCAGCCACTGTTTCCACTGTTTCCCCATCTATCTGCCATGAAGTATGATCAAGCAATTCCACGCTTAAGTATGTACTCAAGAGAAATGAAAATATATGTCTACATAAAAGCTTGTAGTACATGAATATTCATAGCAGCATTATTCATAATAGCAAAAAAATGTAAAAAACCATAAGTTTATCAATTGAGGAACAGATAAACAAAATGTGATATATCATTATAAGGGAGTATTATTCAGCCATAAAAAGCACTGAAGTACTGTTACATACTATAGCATGAATGAGCCTTGAAAACATGCTAAGTGAAAGAAGCCAGTCACAAAGGACCACAGACAGTATGATTAATTTTATATGAAATGCCCAGAATAGGCAAACTTATAGAGGCAGAAGGTAGATTAGTGGTTTCTTATGACTGTGGAACAACAGACTGGTTCCAAATAGGAAAAGGAGTACGTCAAGGCTGTATATTGTCACTCCGCGTATTTAACTTATATGCAGAGTACATCATGAGAAATGCTGGACTGGAAGAAACACAAGCTGGAATCAAGATTGCTGGGAGAAATATCAATAAACTCAGATATGCAGATGACACCACCCTTATGGCAGAAAGTGAAGAGGAACTAAAAAGCCTCTTGATGAAAGTGAAAGAGGAGAGTGAAAAAGTTGGCTTCAAGCTCAACATTCAGAAAACGAAGATCATGGCATCGGTCCCATCACTTCATGGGAAATAGATGGGGAAACAGTGGAAACAGGGTCAGACTTTATTTTGGGGGGCTCCAAAATCACTGCAGATGGTGACTGCAGCCATGAAATTAAAAGACGCTTACTCCTTGGAAGAAAAGTTATGATGAACTTAGATAGCATATTCAAAAGCAGAGACATTACTTTGCCGACTAAGGTCCATCTAGTCAAGGCTATGGTTTTTCCAGTAGTCATGTATGGATGTGAGAGTTGGACTGTGAAGAAGGCTGAGCACTGAAGAATTGATGCTTTGGAACTGTGGTTTCCACTGTTTGCCCATCTATTTGCCATGAAGTGATGGGACCAGATGCCATGATCTTCATTTTCTGAATGTTGAGTTTTAAGTCAACTTTTTCACTCTCCTCTTTCACTTTCATCAAGACTAACTTTACTTAGTCCACCAATTTAAATGTTAATCTCAACCTAAATATCAACTACCTCAGATATGCAGATGATACCACTCTAATGGCAAAAAGTAAAGAGGAACAAATAAGCCTCTTGATGAGGGTGAAAGAGGAAAGTGAAAAAGCTTACTTGAAACTCAACATTCAAAAAACTAAGATCATGGCATCTGGTCCCATCACTTCATGGCAAATAGAAGGAGGAAAATTGAAAGCAGATTTTCTTGGGCTCCAAATCACTGTAGATGGTGACTGCAGCCATGAAATTAAAGATGTTTGCTCCTTGAAAAGAAAACTGACAAATCTAGGCAGTGTATTAAAAAACAGAGACATCATTTTGCCAACAAGTCAAAGCTATGGTTTTTCCAGTAGTCATATATGGATGGGAGAATTGGACCATAAAGAAGGCTGAGTGTTGAAGAACTGATGCTTTCCAAGTGTGGTTCTGGAGAAGACTTTAGAGAGTCCCTTGGACTACAAGGAGATCCAACCAGTCCATCCTAAAGGAAATTAACCCTGAATATTCACTGGAAGGACTGATGCTGAAGCTGAATCTCCAATACTTTGGCCACCAGATGCTGACTCTTTGGAAAAGACCCTGATGCTGGGAAAGATTGAAAGCCAAAGGAGAAGAGGGTGGCTGAGGATGAGAGGGTTAGATAGCATCACCAACGGGATGAACATGAATTTGAACAAACTCTGAGAAATAGTGGAGAACAGAGGAGCCTAACATGCTACAGTCCATGGGGTCGCAAAGAATTGGACACAACTTCGCAACTGAACACGACAACAAAAAAACAATCTCACAGAAACACTGAGAATAACGTTTGACCAAACTTCTGGATACTCCATGGCCCAGTAAAACTGACACAAAATCAACCATCATACTACTTACGGAAACAATTTTGCCATTTCTTCAAAAGTTAAGTATATACTTATATGACTCAGAAATTCCATTCCCAGGCATTTACTTTGGAAAGATGAAAACATATGATCACAAAATAATTTGTACTCAAATATTCATAAAAATTTTATCCATAGTGGTCAAAAATTGAACCAACATAAATATCCACCAATAGTGAATGATTAAATAAATTGTGGGGGAAAACTACATACTGGGAGTAAAAATAATGAACTACTATTACATGCAATAATATGAGTGAATTTTAAAAAAAAAACATTATTCTAAGTGGAAGAAGTCAAACACACAAAAAAGTACACTCTGTATAATTCTATTTATATGAAACCTAGAAAAGACAAACCTATAATGACAGCAGATCAGCCTTTACCAGGGGCTGGAAGCAGCAGTTTTGGGGGTAGTTGACTAGGAAGAAGCATAAAAAAACCTTTTGGGGCAATGAAGAACTTCTATATCTTTGCTATGGAGGTGATTATGCAACTGTATACATTGTCAAAACTTCTAGAAGTGTATACTTAAAAAGGGTATATTTTTATTTGTATAATTTATTCTTAACAATAATATTGGTGTGAACAAAGAAATGAATACTCTGGTTTCTCCTCAGGTTGAATAAATACATTGCCCTGTTTTCTCTAATAGTAACATTTCTAGGAGCTGGTGATGGACAGGGAGGCCTGGCGTGCTGCGGTTCATGGGGTAACAAAGAGTCCACATGTGACTCTTTGAACTGAGTTCAGTGACTGAACTGAACTGAACTGAACATTTGCAAATTTATAATAGAATATAGAATATAGAATACCAGGATGCTGACACTGATACAATTCACTGACTTTAATCAGATTTCCATAGTTTTACTTGTGCTCATCATGTGTGTATGTGTGTGTGTATTAAATTCTATATAAGTTTAACACCTGTGTAGGTTGATATATCCAACATCACAGTTAAGACACTTTTTCTGTTTCTGGAACATGCCAAACTTTCTTCTGTCTCAAGGCTTCTAGAACTGGGGCTCTTGTCTTCCTGAGTCACCCCACTTTCCTTCCTGAATTTGCACTTCTTCCTGAGTCCCTCTCCACCTCCCAGCAATGGCTGCATCTGTCTTATCCTGAAGGTTTTAGCTCAGTACCCCTCAAAGAGGGCTCTGCCTAAGATTCTGTCTCCTTGGTGCCATTTATCCCAGGTCTGACTATATTCACCAGGTATTCTTTTGCTTAATATGTCTCTCCCCTAAACAGACTGTGGGTTCTGTGAGGTAAGAAGTTACTTGTTCCCTTCTAACCCCTGCAGCCTTCCACAAGACCCAGAGGCTCTAGAAGAAACTTGCTGAAAGGACTTCTCAATGCTCTGCTGCTGCTAAGTCGCTTCAGTCGTGTCCGACTCTGTGCAACCCCATAGACGGCAGCCCACCAGGCTCCCCCATCCCTGGGATTCTCCAGGCAAGAACACTGGAGTGGGTTGCCATTTCCTCCTCCAACGCATGAAAGTCAAAAGTGAAACTGAAGTCGCTCAGTCATGTCCGACTCTTATCGACCCCATGGACTGCACCCCACCAGGGTCCTCCGTCCATGGGATTTTCCAGGCAAGAGTACTGGAATGGGGTGCCATTGCCTTCAATGCTCTACCAAGTTGCTAAAGATTTCTTTTCTTTTGAAAGTTTAAGCTGCCCTCTAGTGGAAAATACAAGCCAAAACTGGGGCCTGGTTTTGTTCATTTTTGTTTTTGTCAATGAGAGCCCCAGACTCTCAGATCAGAATAGCAGAGGCCTAGCATCTCTCCTCTCTCTGGATATCATGGGCTAATTGCCCACCCCAGGCCCAGGTGGAGCTCCCCACAACTCCAGGTGGAGGGACCAGCCTCCCCCTGGAGCACCCTTCCCAGGATCTGGGTGCTCTCCCCACCCCTCTCTAATGTTCAGGATTTGCACCATGGGGCCTTCCTGGTGGCTCAGTGGTAAAGAATCCACCTGCCAATGTAGGAGACACCGGTTCCACCCTGATTTAGGAAGATCCCCCATGCCACGGAGCAACTAAGCCCGAGTGCCACAACAACTGAGCCTGCTCTCGAGCTGGGGAGCAGCAACTGCTGAGCCCACATGTCTAGAGCCTGTGCTCTACAACAGGTGAAGCCAACACAATGAGAAGCCCACGAACCCCAGCTAGAGAGCGGTCCCCATTCTCCACAACTAGAGGAAAGCCCACACAGCAAGGAAGACCCAGCATAGTCAAAAAAAATTTTTTTTCACTATGTGTCTCGGTCCTTGTCTACACTCGGGAACCCATTCATATGGATGCGCGGACACATTCTAAAGTGGGGCAGTTGGGGCTCTGCTGGCTTCTGTCCCCCAGGAATCAAAGCCCTGAGCTGCACACTTCAGAGCGTTTCTGTCCTAGGGGAGATGTTTGGGGACAGAGAGTCCCTGATACAAGCAGGATTTGCTGACCCTGACTTAGGTAATGGAAGTAACGTTGAATCTGTGGTTCTGGGTAGAGAGTCTCTGGGCAGTAGCAACAGAATTGGCCCAGAAATGGCTCTAAATCTGAGCCTTTAGCTAATGCCATAGTAATATTACACTATGCATTAAATATACATAAAAGGAGGAGTGTTAATTTAGTTTGTCCCTTTACTAAGTGAAGTTTAGTCCTAGGCACCAGCAATGCAACAATGAATATGACACGGTACTTGCCTTCAAAGAACCACAGCGTCTGACGAAATGTCACAAGTAGACTAGGCCTCAGAAGTTGCAAACTGGTGGTCTGCAGATATGTTTTATTCGGCTAGCATAGTGTTTTAAGTTTTTAAAAATTAGTTGCCAACTTTTTAATATGGGAAATTTCTTATAAAAATCTAGACTTCTGGCTTCAATTGGATGACAAGCAACATGGGGTCCACACCCATCACATCCTATGGGACTGGCACCAGTGCTCCTCTCCTTTCTGTCACCTGCCTGGCCAGCCTGGCACTGTGTTGAGACCTCTGCAGGGTCCTAGGGGACCCCTGCTCCCTTAGGAGCATTGAGAGGTGAGAAATTAACTCTGAAGCAGGTGAGAGGGTGAATGAGTCTTCTCAGGTGTGGTGACTTCCCAGGTGCCATCTCGACAGCCTGCATGGGAGATGGTGATGGCCACAGGAGGCTATGGCAGGGAGAGTGTGATGACATGAGAGCCTTATACACGGGGTTGGGCTGCTCTTGGCTCTGGAGCATAATGAACATGACTGTGAACGAGAATTCCAAGTCAAATTTTTCAGCAGGAAATGAAAACTGAAATAGCCACAGTAGAGAACTCAGGTCCGAAGATCTTTGTAGCAAATATGAATGATGTTGCTTGAGGACTGGGGATCTTGCTGAAACACAGATTCCAATCCAGCACATCTGGGGATAGGGGAGAAACTGCATTTCTAACAAGCTCCTGGTCCCTGGACTATACTTTGAGAGCTTGGGGCTAGAAGACAGGTTGCAGTCTAGTGGGCTGTGGGCCAAATTTTGTCTAGGAAATAAGGTTTTTCAGGGTTACATAGTGGCTACATTTTAAAAAGTTGTGGGACTTCCCTGGAGGTCCAGTGATTAAGACTTCACCTTCCAAAGGAGGGGGTGTGGGTTCACTCCCTGGTTGGGGAGCTAAGATTGAACATGCCTTGCAGCCGAAAAACCAAAAAACATAAAACGGAAGCCATATTGTAACAAATTCAATAAAGACTTTTAAAATGGTCCACATTAAAAAAACCTTAAAAAAACTTTTTTAAGTTGCTAACAGCTTAAAGTCAGGCATTTTCACATAAAATTCTGAATCTGTCTTCTCCATTCATCATTCTCTATCACATCACTGAATTTTATTTTATTAGTAGTATCTTTCATAATTGAATTTTGCTTATAAATTGAATGTTTTTGTTTGTTGTGCATCTCCCTAGGCTGTGAACTCCATGCAGGCAGGACCTTGTCTGTCCTGTTTGCTCCTGCTTCCCTTGAGCCCAGAGCAGTGTCTGGCACACAGTCTATACCCTCTATATTTATTATTTGTCGAGTGAATCAGTATATGCGCTTTCCTATGAGCTTGAAGTGAGTGCTAGAGTCCACACGTGGCCTTCTTCACTCACTTGAGTTACCTCCTGAGGAAGACAGACTCAGGACAGTGCCCTTGGGAGCCCCCTGTGTTCAGGGAATCTGAGGCGGAGGAAGAGGAAGGAGGCAGGGAGGAGGACCAGAAGAGGGAGGGCCCGGAGGCCACCTGAGGAAAGACAGCGGAGCGGGCGTGCTGGACCAAGAATGCTGCTGCGGGCGGAGGCCGACGGGCGTGAGGGACAGTGGGCCTCTGGGGGAAGCTACTGGCCAGTAAGAAAGCAGGAGAGAAAATGCACTCCCCGGGGTGTTGCCAAAATCTTGGTTCCCTGTCTACTGATGCCAAATAGAAATATGGAGACAGAGTTTGGAGGAAATAGGAAGGAGTAGCTTTATTATTTTTGCTACGCAAAAGGGAAACATAGCAGGGTAGGGCCTCAAAATCTGTGCCCCCTTCTCAGGAATAAGGAGAGGTTTATATCCTCTTGAAGTCTATGCTTTCTTTTCTTTCTTTCTTTCTTTTGTAAGGTTTCAGAATGGTCACAGCTGGCATCAGGCAACTCAACAACCAGGTCTGGTGACCCTGAAGTTATCCGCCTATGTCCTTTTTGAAATGCTGAATGCTACAAGAGAGTGTAGGGGGACACAAATGCCAGGTGCAAATATAATCTATATGGAGTCAGAGTAATTTTCTTTGTGAAGGACAAGTCCAGCTACAAGTGTTTGTTGGTAGTAACAGCTAAAGTCTAACCAAGATTGTTTAACTCTTGTAGGCCTGTTTGGCTGGTATGTGCCAAAGGCTGTTCACTCATTTCTATTTTGCTGCAACAGGAATGATTTGAAGGAAAGCTCTAAAAACCTTCCATATAATCCATGCAAGCATAGGTTGCACAGGAAACGTATCCAGTTTAATAAATGATTTGTCCTTTATGGAGTTTGCAGCAACACAGGTGTTTCATCTGACTCTGTGGCCACATGTTCATTTCCAAGATTTTTTCCAGAAGCAATATCTTGACGGCTGATGAAATATTCTGTAATTGAACAAGGAGAGAACTATGTTGTCTCCAGCACAGACAGGGGTGGGTGAGTAGAAATCCCTCCACTTGTGGGGTTTGGGGCAGTAGGGTTAAAAGGAGACTTATGAGAAAGATAACTTAGTCTTCAAGGCCTGATGCTAGTCTTGATTTTATTGTTTTATGTGTTTCCCCCTTGTGGTGCTCAATAAATATTTGTTCAGTGAACAAATAAATGGAAGGTCAGACTCTGTATATGAGAGTCAAAGAAACCTTGTTTTCTGGAAAAGCTAGCTGAATTAAGTGCAGGTTTTTATAGTCACCTCTTCGGTTCCATTTCATTTCAGCTGTGAGGGATCTGAGAGACTTTAGCTCAAGGTTTTCCTTAAAGGCATTAAGTGGAAATGTCTTCCCTGTGATGACACTGTCATGACCAGGCCCTTGTCTTTCTGTGGGTCTCACCCTTCCTGGTGTTCTGGTAACCCCTGCCGTTGCTGGCCCTCTCAACTCTTGACTAGTAATGATCTGGCAGAGCCATTAAAGGGTGGATTCAGGAATTTGACTGGTTTCTAATACCGGCTTTGCTGGGTTAACTTGGGCACTGCTTATTTTCTTGATGACTCCACCTCCTCATCTGTAAAATGGGAATAGTAAAATCTCTTTTCTCATAGGATAGCTTTTGAAGATTGAATAAGACACTGTAGGTAAAATATGCAGAAAGGTGTCTTGCACACAGTACTCAATAAATGTTAGCTATTATCATTGGAGGTTGTATCTGTTGTTGATTAATAAATGTGGGTAAAAAATACTTTTACATACTAAATATAATTTGAAATTTTTTGAAAATATCCTCTTTGTGTAGATAGTCAAAGAAAGAGAAGGGGAAAGAGAAAGCCACAGAGCAACAGATTTTTGGTGGTGAAAGGTTTGGAACCATCTGCTGCTAAGTCACTTCAGTTGTGACTGACTCTGTGCGACCCCACAGACGGCAGCCCACCAGGCTCCCCGGTTCCTGGGATTCTCCAGGCAAGAACACTGGAGTGGGTTGCCATTTCCTTCTCCAATGCAGGAAAGTGAAAAGTGAAAGAGAAGTCGCTGAGTCGTGCCCGACTCACAGCGACCCCATGGACTGCAGCCCACCAGGCTCCTCTGTCCACGGGATTTTTCAGGCAAGAGTACTGGAGTGGGTTGCCATTGCCTTCTCCATGGAACCATCTAGGTCAATATATTATTAGAATTGAAGATGCTTTTCTGCGAGGTGAAGTGGTAATAATGGAAGAAACAAGTCTAAATACTGTTTTTTGACTCTCAAGCCAGTGCCTTTTCCACTCTACCCCACTCCAGGTATGGCTTGTTAGTTTTTCGGAAATTATCCCAAATTATGTCCTAATTTAACATTATGCAAGTTCACCCCAGTAAACAAAAAGAGCAAGATCTTGGACGAGAACAGCAGTCCACCAGGCCAGGAGATAGCGCCCAGACACTACCCTCCAGGGTGGGTGGAGGCTGAAGGGGGCGGGGCTCGTGCCGACACGGGCCACCCCTGCCTTCCTTTAATTGGTCCGAGGGCCTCGGCCCACTATCCAATTAGAAGCGGCTGCGTCATCACATTACTGGGCAGGGAGGCCGCCCGCGGAAATTTGAAATGGCTGACGGATTGCTGGCGGGTGGTGGGCTGGCGTCGGAAGCGATGGCGCCAGAGCCCGAGCTTCCTGGCTGGGCGGCCGAGGAGGAGCTGGAGCGCCTGGAGAAAGGTGAGCACCCGCCGTGCGAGAGGAGCCGCCGTCTGCGACAGACCGCGTCGGCAGCGCGCGGGGCATTGGGGCTCTCCGAGGGCGCCTGGGGCGCAGGCCTTCCGGACCTGGCTGGCCTGGGTGGCGGCTGTGACTGGGCGAGGCCCCGACCCCCTCTCCAGACGTCGAATCCGGAGGTACCCAGGACACCTCTCCTCCTCGCCCAATCTGGCCTCAGCTTCCTCGAGACTGGAGGGACTGGGGCGGGGCGGGGATCCCTACTGTTGCTGTCTGGGTGTCTCCCCGCCCCGCTCCGCCCCGCCCTTGTGCGCTAGTTTGTGTGTTTAGAGTGGACGCATATTTTTTATTTGCATCTCAAAGGAGATCACGTACCACTGTCCCCTTTCCCGAAAGAAAAGAAGCTTGGACGCTTGGCCTATATAGCAGTACTGAGCATTGAGAGCAGGTGACGTGCCCAAAGGAAGGGGAGCCAATTTGTGACACAGTGTAAAAAAATAGAACCCAGGTCTAATTCTCAGTCCTTTCTGTCTCTTCATGGAGACTCCTTTTTTTTCCCCCTGATAATTTAAGGTGGTTCAGGCTTTTACTTTAACATTTTCAGTTGTATTGTGTAGTGGAAAGAGTCCTGGAGAAGTGAGAAAACGTTAAATGGGACTTAATTCCACTACTCACCCCTTGTGATCTGGCAACAGTCAGGTGACTTAAGTTTTCTCATCTGCAAAACAGGTAGTAGTGTTGCTGAGTGGTGAAGATTAAGTGAAATAATGTGTGAAAAGTATTTCAAATCGGCTCTGAACACACATAACATAAAATTTACCATCTTAACCATTTTTGACGTGGATTCAATCCCTGGGTTGGGAAGATAATCTGGAGTAAGAAATGGCAACCCACTCTTGGATTCTTGCCTGAAAAATCATATAGACAGAGGAGCCTGGCAGGCTACAGACCATGGGGTGGCGGAGTTGGTTAGCCACTGAGAACCTAACCAGTTTTAAGTGTACAGTTAAGTGGTATTAAACACATTCACATTGTTGTGTAGCCATCACCACCAGCTGTTACTATGACTCTTCATCGTGTACACTGAAACTCTGTACCATCTGTTACTATGATTCTTCTCATCTTGTAAACTGAAACTCTATACCTGTTGAATAATAACTCCACATTCGCCCCTCTTCCCCAGCCCTTGGCAACTACCATTATACTTTCTGCCTTTATGGTTTTGACTACTTTAAGTACCCCATATCAGTGGAATTACACAGTATTTGTCTTTCTATGACTGACTGGTTTATTTCACTCAGCCTAATGTTCATCCAGCATAGTCATAAATCTCTTCCTTTTTTAAAGCTAAATAGTTTTAGCTGTGAACATGCATGTACAAATATCTCTTGGAGACCCTGCTTTAAATTGCTGGGTCATGTGGTAATTCTATTTTTAAATTTTTGAAGAATCACTGTAAGTTTTCCATAGTGGCTATATCATTTTACATGCCTACCAACAGTCCACAAGTGTTCCTATTTCTCCATATCTTTAACAACACTTGTTTTCTTGGTAGCTTCTCATTGTTTTTTTGGATAATAGTCACCTAATGGGTGTGAGATGGAGTATTATTTCTTTAAAAAACATATCTATATTATGTGACGGATGGTGTGAAATAGTTTATTCTTTTAATTGAAGTTGGCATACTATTTTCATCTTCCCGAGGTTCAGAGAGATTTTCACACATTTGATAAGGTATTGATGTCCTCTGAAGCTCTGGTGTATTGGTGTCTATCAGCCGGAAACCCTAGTGTACACCTTGGTTATCTTGTTGCCAAGTCCAAACTCACTTCCTGCTCTCTGCACCACAGGCCAATAAATTGAGAGAGGAGTTGTTGGCACAAGCAATAGTGACTTTATTTGGAAAGCCAGCAGACCCAGAGGATTGTGGACTAGTGTCCCAAAGAACCATCTTGCCAAAGTTAGAATTCAGCTTTCCTTTATACTGAAAGGGGAGAGGGTGTGGCTGGTTGTTGCACACTTCTTTGTTTCAGAAGACTTTATTCTTGCAGCTGTTAGGTAGGTCAAGTCATGATGTTTCTTTAAACTTTCAACAAAGCAAATGTTATTCTTTGTTCTGCAACGTTTTATCTGTATATGAATGGGGAAAAGTTATTATACCTTTAAAGGTCAGAGCCTTGAGAATGGGCTATCCTGTCTATTTCAGGCTATAGGCAACATTCTTGTATCAAAAGTAATAGAATACAAAGAAAGTACAAGAAACAGATCCAATATGGAGTCAGATTTGTTATTCCCTGTTACAGTCTGTGAGGTCGCATAATTCTGGTGCCCTAAACTGGGGCAAAGAAGTGGAAGGAGGGAGAAATATAAGGGATGGGGGAAGAGAAAGAGACTCCTGCTAAAAGTCTCAGATAACCTTCCTGAAACCACTGGAAAGGACTTAGCTGATCTAAATGCTATCCTCAGCATGTTTATTTATTATAGTGGTCATTTTAAAATGACCACTATTAAAAACATCATATTACACAGAAGTAGATATGCCACTAGCTCAATCACGCCTTGTGAAACATAATTACATATAGCCCAAACCTAATTCGATTAGCATTTTTTAATCCTTTCGTTAGACATAGGCACTGAAATTAAAGAGGAAAAACCTAGTAGCTTTGGTGAAGTAAGTGAAAGTGAAGTCACTCAGTCATGTTCGACTCTTTGTGATGGACCCCATGGACTGTAGCCTACCAGGCTCCTCCAACCATGGGATTTTCCGTGGATGACCCACTGGAGTGGGTTGCGATTTCCTTCTCCAGGAGACCTTCCTGACCCAGGGATTGAACCTGGTCTCCTGCATTGTAGGCAGACGCTTTACCATCTGAGCTACCAGGGGAGTCCATTGGCAGGTCGGTATAAACCCCCTGCCATAAGCCCTATGAGGTCACCGTGGAACTGCAGAACAGGGCTCCTCACTTGATTTGTGTGGGGCATCACACAAGCACACTGTAGAGTTAGTAAATTATAGCAGAAAACATGGTCGCTAGGAGAACAAAGAACTAGAGCAAGCATCCTTGCCATGTCCTAAAGAATCCCCGATGGGCCCCCAAGATGAAAGGTTGCTGCTGAACCACAAAAGACACCCAGATTCTTGGCCTCTGGAGGAGAAGAATTCAATCTGGGGCCAGTGACGAGGGTTGATCACTCAGAGCTTTTGTGTAATAAAGTTTTATTAAAGTATAAAAGAGATAGATGTTATGCATTATTAAGAATGCATATCCATGTTTATTGAGTGGTATTGACAGGTGATATTGTAGAAATTAAAGGGAAGTTTCAGTTTGTTTTGAGATGATATATCGGAAACCACCTCTACATTTAATACAGCTTTATGGAATTGTTTTTTTTTTTAATGATTGTAAAATATTTGACCATTATGAGTTGCTTTGCTGTTGTTATTCAGTCCCTCAGTTGTGTCTGACTCTTTTCGACCTCACGGACTGCAGCACACCAGGCTTTCCTGTCCTTCACCATCTCCCGGAGCTTGCTCAAACTCATGTCCATTGATGCCATCCAACCATCTCATCCTCCATCATCCCCTTCTCCTGCCTTCAATCTTCCCCAGCATCAGGGTGTTTTCCAGTGAGTCGGCTCTTCCCATCACGTGGCCAAAGTATTGGAGCTTCACCTTCAGCGTCAGTCCTTCAATGAATATTCAGGGTTGATTTCCTTTAAAATCGGCTAGTTTGGTCTCCTTGCTGTCCAAGGGACTCTCGAGAGTCTTCTCAAGTGCCACAGTTCAAAGACATTAATTCTGTGCTCAGCCTTTTTTCTTGTCTAGCTCTCACATCCACACATGACTATTGAAAAAACCATTTAACTATATGGACCTTTGTAGGCAAGTAATAGATCTGCTTTTTAATACATTGCCTAGGTTTGTCATTGTTTTTCTTCCTCTATAGCTCTAGTAATAATCATAGCTATATCTTCTGAAGGAGGACTTGGGTGATTTCCACTGAATTAAAAAACAACCCTCTTTCTTTGCCTCACAGAACAGCAACAAAAACCTAACCCATGGAAGATTTTAAGTTCTTAACTGTTTTGAAGTAAAACTTGAGTTTTGAGATATTTTTAAATTTAGAAAAAAAAAATTTTTTGATAGTGATAGAGGTAAGTAAAGCATTATATCCAAATCCTTGTTTATATTTTATTTGAAATTTCTAAGCAAATATATGAAAATAGAAGCGGTTGATAGGCATTCGAGGTGTCTGAGATAGTTGCACCTGACTGTTTTTGTTGCTCTCTTAGGTTTGTTTGAAAATGAAGATTCATGCAGTGATTGTAGTGATCATGCTAAACCAGGTAGTAGCTTACCAAGCTTTGTGCCAGAAGGAAAAACTCATTTCCCAGAAATGTTCCAGACAAGTCAACTTTTGTTCTATGAGCGATTCAGAGCTTATCAAGATTACATTTTAGGTGAGTAGGTCCTTTTTTTTTTTGCTTCTTTTATCTTTTAATTTACAGGTAGATTGTCTCAGTTCCTCAGACTGCCATTGCTGGTTCTGAGAAAGTAGACTTACAAGGATTTATTAACCTCTCTGCTTTACGCTGTCTCAATTCTTATTGTGTTTAATTTGTTTGTAGCTGACTGCAAGGCCTCTGAGGTAAAAGAATTCACAGCTGAGTTCTTAGAGAAGGTCCTTGAACCATCCGGATGGCGGGCAGTCTGGCACACTAATGTGTTTGAGGTGCTAGTTGAGGTAAATTTAATTCTGTTGTTAAGACATTTATCTCTACCTAAAAACACTTTCCCTCAGACTATTGTAACCAAAGTGCTTATTTTTAATTAAGATTTATGAGCTGATTGAAAATGGCGTGTGTTTTCACACCTAATTGCTGTGGTGTAAGAAGTGTTCTGCAAATTTTAAAGGCAACTGAAGAGGGAATTGGGGTGGTTTAAGTTTCACCATCCTTTAAAAAAGGGAAATGGACTAGAAACCTATGAAGTGGGGGAGGTATTTGAGACCATTTAAAAAATAAGATGCCTAATTATAAAGTCAGTGGGGTTTGAATTAATTTTTATAAAGTCAGTGGGGTTTGAATTAATTTTTATAAAGTCAGTGGGGTTTGAATCAATTTTTTATCTTCTTAGTTATAGCCCATTAAGGTAGCTCAAAGCAAGTAGGCATTTTAAAACTAGCCTATTTTTTGCCTAACAGATTTGTAGATATGTAGTTAATCTATTGATATTATGTTCCACTGCAGAAAGTAAAAAGTCTTATTTTTCAACTGGCTGGGGCTTTTACATTAAACTTGCACTCTACTTAGAGCTGTGAATTTTTCTCAATGTTTGTTAACTGAACCACAAAAAAACCCCATTAAACTAAAATGGTAAACCAGGGAGTGTGTGTACAGCTTGTATCTGCAGCCCCTTTAGAAAATGACATCACATCCTACAGTGACTGTGTATGAGGCAGTGGTTTGCAAGCAGCTGCTGCTCATGGATGTTTAAATTTTGGATTATGCTAATACCTTTGGTTCCAGTTCAGGCCATTAAGTTGATTATGATAGTAACACCCTCCCCTCAACATACCTCAGTTCTCTAAAAGCAGCCAAAATCATTATTTTAAAAGAGAAATGTGCCATTCCCCTGCATTCCTCTAATGCATCGCATATACTAGAGGTCTGGTTTTGGCTTTCTGGCCTCTCATTGTTAGATAACATGTAAAAGCCAAGCTCCTTCAGTGCCCTTCCTGTCCTGATCTTGCCTCTCTTGTCCCCTCCTGCTGCCCCTACCTCATTTCCTTCCTTTTGTTCCAGCAAGAAAAACTGCTTCTCTGCTCTTCAGCTGCCAACCTCATCTCTGCCTCAGGGCCTTTTCATCTTTCCTCCTCTTGAAACAGCTGCTTCCTTTCCATCCCAGCTCAAGAGAGACTTCCCCAACCCTCCCAGTAAAACCAGACCACCACCCCTGCTACTTACTCTTTGTCACATACTTGTTGCCGCCTTATTTGTCACTTTGATTACAATCTCAGCTCCGTGTGGGTACCTGCCAGGTCTGTTCTGTTTGTCCTTATGTATGGGAGAAGGCTCTCCACTCCCATTTCATGCTTTAGAAAAGAAATCAGGCTGTAAATAGTGTTTTAGATGTATCTTAATTTTGATTTGCGTATGTTAAGTCACATTTTAAATTTCAGGTCACAGACGTAGACTTCACAGCTTTGAAGGCAGTGGTGAGGCTTGCCGATCCGTACCTCTGTGAATCGCAAGTGAGCGCTTTTACTTTGGAGTGTATGAAAGAACTCCTTGATCTGAAGGAATACCGGTTGCCCCTGCAGGAGCTGTGGGTGGTGTTTGATGATTCTGGATTATTTGATCAGACAGCACTTGCAATTGAGCATGTCAGGTAGGAATAGAGGTTGATAAAAGTAACCTTGTGGCCAAAAACTTTGGATGAAATGCTATAATTCTGGTCTGTATTATACCTAGATTTAAAGCTCAAACTGTAAATCTGGTCACTGCAATATTTTAAAATATTCAAAGATAGAGGGATCTTTTTTAAATTAAAGAATGATTTCAATGTTTAAAATTTTCATTTTGAGCTACTTTCAGACTTACAGAAAAGTTGAGAAAAATAGTACTAGGGATTCCTGTATAGCCTTTTCTCAGTGTCCCCAAATATTAACAAAAGACAGGGGATTCTTAATTTGGTTTGTATATGTTTAGAAACTGCCTTAAAAATTCTGGATGCTAACGCTATAGTTGATACACTTAAATATAAGGAACGGAAAGAAGATGATATACCATCACCTGTGCACTGATAAGACTAACATAGAGTGTTTTCACGGATGTGTCTGGCCAAAGAAGATGTTTTCTCAGGCCACTTCTGGGATCCTTAGAGGGGATGTGCATGCCTTTCAACCTTTTTTGGCTGAGTTGGTTTCCTCTTATACAGCTGCATGCCTTGTCCCTTAAATGAGAAGGAAAACTCATACCTCATGTTTTCTTTAGTTTCAGATAACTTTTTTTGTCAGATAGTTCCTGATACAGATAGTTCTTTTGAATCATCTTTTTATAAGTATATTTACTAAGGAAGGCTTATTTTTGGCTATTTCAAAGTGGACTTACATTCCTCCATAAACTGGAAGACTGGATAATATAAAGATCATGTTAATAACGCTGCTTGGTGTTGTGTAGTTCAAAAAGTAATTTCCAGTTTCTATACCATTCATGAGTTAACCTGGTTTTGTTGAACTTAATTTGATACTCTACAAAGAAGCAGAGTGTCTTGCACCCTATCTCTGACACTTCATGGAAGATTTCTAATTGTATTCAAGGACATTCAACCATAGGTATTCAATATTAGGCCAAACAATATAAATCTAAAGAACTGGCTTATGTCCAGAACCAAAATAACTCCCTTATGTTTCTCTCACTTTAAAAAGCTGTCAACTGAGACATTTGAAAGTAAAGGGATAATTGATGCATTTAGGAAATTAGAAATCAGGAAGTTAATCTCATGGGTATAGAAGTTGGTAGAAAGACAAGTATCTGGAATTAGTATTATTTGAAGGAGAACCTGGCTAAATTATTCTTCATTTTGAAGGCTCAGATTCTGATCACTGTCAAGAAAAGGTCAGATTATAAGAGTCTTCATTTGTTCATTTTATTCAGTAAGTGTTTCAGTGCTGCGTCTTGAGTTGAGGATGAGATTTGAGTGGTGCACAAAACAGGCACAGTTACCATCACCAGGGAGTTGGCAGTCTAAATGTGGGAGATGAACCTTGGTGAAATAATCACATAAAGATGTGTGTGTGATTGGAAACTGCAGTGAGTGCTGTGAGGGATTACAGAGTGTTCTAAGACTAGCTCAGGTTTCTATAATATGGTTATTACCTGAGGAAATGGTATTGGAACTTGGGTCTGCAGGGTTTGCTAGGTGCAAGTTGTTGCGGCAGGGTGGAGGAAGAAACATGTTGGGAAGCTCTGAATTTATGGAGCCAAAAGCCCAGATTGGTTGGAACGTAGACAGTGATAGATGAGACTTAGGAAACCAGCTTAGAGGTTATCAGGGGTCAGAAGACACAGGGATTTGTTAGCCAATGAATCATTTTTGTCTTCAAGTGCAATGGGAAACCCATGAAGCGTTTTTATTTAAAAGTTTCGTTCTGGCTGCTGTGTAGAAAGTAAATGGAGGGGGAACAGGTAGAGAGACCAGTTAAGAGACAGAGTGGACTAGAGTGAAGATAGAGCAAATACAGATTAGGCTTATTGAGAAAGTAAGATGGTTAAGACTTGATGGTGCAATGGATATGGGAGAAGGCAAGGATGACTCCCAAGTTTCTGTCTCGAGAGGATAAACACTGGTGGAAGTGCAGATGTGAATGAAAGGTGATTGACCAGTTTTGAGCTGGGTCATGAAGGGTAAATATAAGATTGTGTTAGTCGCTCAGTCCTGTCCGACTCTTTGCAGCCCCAGGGACTGTACCTTGCCAGGCTCCTCTGCCCATAGAATTCTCCAGGCAAGAATACTGGAGTGGGTTGCCATTCCGTTCTCCAGGGAATCTTCCTGACCCAGGGGTTGAAACCAGGTCTCGTGCCTTGGAGGCAGATTCTTTTACCGTCTGAGCCATCAGGGAAGGCCAAATATAAGCTCACCAGGTGGAAAAGGTGGAAGACAGCCTGACCAGCATGTCACAGCCGGTTTGAAAGAGCTTGTGAAATTGCAAGTTTGCATATAGGGGCTCCGAGGCAAGACAGGTGCTCTAGAAGTGGATTGTAAGTCCATCTAATATCACCAGTCTCAGGAATTTGGACTTTGTTTGGAGGACAACAAGGAGCCAGCAATTTTTTGGTTGAGTAAAGGCATTCTCAGGTTTCCCAGCTGGTGCTTGTGGTAAAGAACCCGCTAGCCAATGCAGGAGACATAATAGATGTGGGTTCGATCCCTGGGTTGGGAAGATGCCCTGGAGGAGGGCATGGCAACCCACTCCAGCATTCTCGCCTGGAGAATCCCATGGACAGAGGAACCTGGCAGGCTACAGTCCGTAGTGTCACAGAGTCGGACACAACTGAAGTGACTTAGCACGCACACACACAAAGGCATGCTCAGGTTTGTTTTATTTTTTTTGTTTTTAAGAGATGGACTCCAGAGGGTGAAGAGACTATAAGAATTAAAAGAATGGCTTCATTTTTAAAAAAAATTATTTTCTAATTGAAAGATAATTGATTTATAGAACTTTGTTGTTTTCTGTCAAACATCAACATGAATCCAAAGATAGCTTCATTTTCACTGCTCCCTCCTTTTCAACTTTTTGACAGTTATATAGTCTGTACTTACTGGCTTTCCACTCACGCCTCTACTTCTACAGTATTGAAATTGTGCTTAAGGTCACCTATATTCTCATGGCTAGTCATCACTCCTCTGATCTCATCTTGCCCTGACCTCTTGGTCATATTCTAATTATTTGATAATTCTCATCTTCTTAATATCCTCTCCTCCCAGCTTCTGGGACACCGCCTTATGATGGGCTTGCTTTTTTAGTAATCTTGGCCTGGCCGGTTCTTCCTCTCATACTCAAATTTCAGAATGTAATTTCCCAGGGCTTAGGGCTAGGCTCTCTACTCTTATCTCTCTCTAATCAGCTTTGGAAACACATTAGAATCTCCTGGGACTTTTCTTTATAGGAGTATTCCAGCTGGTACATGAAGAAAGAATGATGAGAGTATCAGTATTTGCAACCCATAATAAAATAGAGATGGCCAGGCATCATGTGCTTTGCGATGAAAGTACATTATATCCCTTGAAGCGTTCTTGCCAAAAAGTCTTTCCTAAAGATGATCAAGTCTCTAGTTCTTACTATCAGTTTACTAGAAATAAAGGAAACACAACATGTTAAATGACCCCATGGGAATGCAATCAGTAAAATTCAGAGTGTGGGAAACTTAAATAAATTGCAAGGTGAAAAAGAAGGATGGATAATTTATAGAGTAAAAGTGATTTAATTAAATTTAATGGCTGACCTTTGTTTGGATCTTGATTTGAATTAGCCAAATATAATAAAACAATAGCAGCAACAATGAAAGAAAGATAAACAGGGAAAACGAAACACTGAGGATACTTGGTTATTAAGTAATTAAAACTTTTTTGTATAAAGATTTATTTCAGAGGTATAAAGTAAACACTTATGAGTGATATGTCAGAAATTTGCTTTAAAATAATCCAGTGTCAGTATGGTGGGATTAGGAGAGCAGAGAAGTAAGTGGGTGGAATAGAGGTAAAATAAGATTGCCAGGAGTTGGTATTGTCAAAGCTGGATCATGGATACATGGTATTCATGATACTTTTTGTTCTTGTAAATGTTTGAAATTTTCGATGATAAAAAATTTGTTAAATTACTTTGGGGAACTTTAAAAAAATGTGGATCCTGTACACTCTCTCTCCTGTCTCCCACCCAAGAGATTCTGATTAATTGGTCTGGAATAGGGCTACAAATCAATTTTTAAAGGCTTCCCAGGGGACTCCAATGTGCAACCAGAGTTGAGAACTACTGCTTTATGTCTCTGGATGATCTCATCTACTGCTTTAATGCCATCTGTATGCCAACAACTTCCAGATATGTCTCTAGCCTTGACCTTTTTCTTGAGCTCAGGTTCTGTATATTCATCAGCACTCTTGACGTCATCCACTTGGAGTTCAAATAGGCATCTCAACCTGAACATAGTGAAAACAGAACTCTTTGTTTTTAGCCCTAAACTTGTTTCTCTCCCAGTCTTTTCTAAACAAATGGCACTACTTTCCACCAAGTTTCAGATGGTCAATAGTTCTTCTGATAAAAATAAGGTTGTAACAGAACCAATGTTGTAGAAAAACTTCTTTAGCCAATCCAAAGAAGTTCTTGTGGGACTCATGATTGTCAAGTTAGCAGATATGCATTCTTCTTCATACTTGGTAGACTTGTTTGATTTACTCTTACCCCGCTAACATTTTGAGCCAGTGACTGAGTGATACTGATTTACTTTTCAGGTTTTTCTATCAGAACATTTGGAGGAGTTGGGATGAAGAAGAGGAGGATGAGTATGATTATTTTGTCAGATGTGTTGAACCTCGATTGAGATTGTAAGTATTTATTAGTGGCCTTGAACATGTTGGAAAAAATAGCTATTTATGGTTTAATTTAACCCGTGTTTTGTGTATACTGTATATATATTCCAGGAGCCTACAGACAGAGACAAATAGTATAACCCATTGTTGCTGCTGCTGCTAAGTCGCTTCAGTCATGTCTGACTCTGTGCGACCTCACAGACGGCAGCCCACCAGGCTCCCCCGTCCCTGGGATTCTCCAGGCAAGAACACTGGAGTGGGTTGCCATTTCCTTCTCCAATGCATGAAAGGGAAAAGTGAAAGTGAAGTCGCTCAGTTGTGTCTGACCCTCCGCGACCCCATGGACTGCAGCCTACCAGGCTCCTCCATCCATGGGATTTTCCAAGCAAGAGTACTGGAGTGGGGTGCCATTGCCTTCTCCAATAACCCATTGACAAGTTATTAGATGAAATTTGTATAAGTGCAGAGAAACCTACTTTGTGTTTATAAACCTACTTGTAGTGTTTTTAGAATCTAAAAGCAGAGAATTCAAGAACATATAAGTTAACAGCTTACTTGTTTTTGAATTTAAGTAAAACTCAGTTGAGCATATATTAAAAAGAACCAAATTCAAAGATAATTGTTTCAAAAACAGTGAAATTAATTGAATTATAGAACACTTCTTTTTAATTTAAAGACTACTTTTAAAGACAGGGGTTACTCTAGGTAAAGTACTAGGCTAAACAGATTTACCTCAGGATGTTTTGTCAAGTTCTTTTCCTTAAATCTTATTTTACAAATAAAAATACTGCATAGTTAATATTGATGATGAATAAAAATTTCCAAATAGCTAAACAAATATAGCACATACTTAAGTAAACAAAATACCTAAACTTACATTCTTCTGATATATCATGTTTTGGTAGGCAAAAACCCTTCCATTATACAAATACCCCAGATTAACCATGCAACCCAAGTAGTTGTCCTACACTGACTTTGTTAAATGTTTCCACTAGATGGTGCTATAAGATCAGATAGTTTTTTGATACTTGTGCACTGTAATTTAATAGGCAGTGCTGCAATAAGAATAAAATTAGACCTTGCATGATCAAAGTAAATTGCAGAAGGTAATTTTTTCCCCTGTGTAAAAGATGATGTGGTTACATAAGGTAAGGCAGTACTCTTTACATTTCTGTAGAACTGATTTGATTTAGTAAGTTTCCTTTGGTTTAAATAGTAAGTCATAAGTAAAAAATACCTGAGAAGTTTGGTTAAGGTTGGTTCTACTTGGTTTAGAATTATGAATGTCTAATTTCAGATTTTCATAAATTGGCTATGATTTTTGTTTAGCCTTTCCAATTTTTCCATTGTTCATTTCCCGTTTTTCTATAATGTAGTCAATAAAATCCAGACTTTCAATAAGCTTGCATATTTTCTAGTTTTGATACACTTGATCTTAAAGAGCAGTGATTGGTTTTGATTGAAGGGAAATGTAATGGATGAATATCATGTATCTGGCAAATTTGATCTTTATTTGGAAAATATTCCAATTTGACAGCTTTACATGTTTGAACAATAAGAAATGATTTACATACATATCTTATACTTCACTGGCAGATGGAAAAGCATAAAGAGGAATTGTTTTCAGTTATGGAGAAGAAACTATGGGACTTGATGGGGAAACCAGAATGTTATCAAATATAGACAGACTCTTTAAAAGGTCCCTGGGCTAGGACAGGAGTAGAGCTCTTAACAGGCAAGAGCTAAAGGGAATAAAACTATATTGTCTTGATTTTGCATTGTGAAGTAAATTATTTTTCCTTCCTAATTCAAAACACTCTGCTTCAGAGGTTATGGGTCTGAGACGCAGGTATTGATTCATTACTTTCAGACTATGAAGCATCACTATAATGAGAAGAAATAAGCTGAATGGCATGGATATTGGAAGTACTAAGAAACTTATTTTAAAATTTGAGTCTTAATCTCCATAAGTTAATAGACCTGATCAAGCAGTTAGTGATTGGGTTCCCCAGTTTCTTGTTTGCAAAATGGATTTCTAGAATATTTTTAAATGAGTATGGATTAACCAAAGCAGACAAAATCCTTGCTTTTCAAGCTTCACCTAATTCATTTACTTGAAAAGTGGAAAAAGTATTTTTTATTCACCTTAAATACTATTTAAATGCTCGCTGTAATTTGATGTAAATTTGTTTAGGATGTGGTTTTCTTTTTTTGTCCTCCTGTCTTTAGAGCATGACAAAGTTAAGACATTAAGGCAGTAGTGCACAACCTTGGCTGTACATTAGAATCTCCAGGGAATTTTAAAAAAATACTCCTCTGCTTCTAAAGACTAATTTAATTGGTCTGGATGGGGACCTGAGCATCTGTATTTTTAAAAGTTCCCCAGTGATTCTAATAAGCAGCCAAGGTTAAGAAGCTCTGGCCTATACAACCCAGCAAACCGACTGCTGGGAAACCAGAATTGAAAGAGACACATGTACCCCAGTGTCCATCGCAGCACTGTTTACAATAGCTAGGACGTGGAAGCAACCTAGATGTCTATCGGCAGACGAATGGATAAGAAAGTTCTGGTACTTATACACAATGGAATGTTACTCAGCTATAAAAAAGAACACATTTGAGTCAGTTCTTCAGAGGTGGATAAAACTGGAGCCTATTATACAGAGTGAAGTAAGACAGAAAGAAAAACACCAGTACAGTATATTAACACATATATATATGGAATTTAGAAAGATGGTAACGACGACCCTATATGTAAGACAGCAAAAGAGACACAGATGTAAAGAACAGACTTTTGGACTCTGGGAGAAGGTGAGGGTGGGATGATTTGAGAGAATAGCATTGAAACATGTATATTACCATATGTGAAACATGACCTGTCCAAGTTCAATGCATGAAGCAGGGCACTCAAAGCCTGTGGTGCACTGGGACAACCCAGGGGGATGGCATGGGGAGGGAGTGGGAGGGGATTCAGGATGGGGTGAGGGGGCCACGTGTACACCCGTGGCTGATTCATGTCGATGCGGCAAAAACCACCACAATATTATAAAGTGATTAGCCTCCAATTAGAGAAGCTCTGCCCTAAGTCAATATACTTGAGAAATAGAGCAATTATTTTAAAACTATAGGTAATGAAATAATACTATAATTTATTTTCAAATCCATTTCATATCCATTAACTTAATTGCACATTTATAAATTATTGCATCTAAAAGAACTTTTTGTTGTGTTTATATATTTGAGAAGGTATATAAATTAATAATAAACTTTAAGTGCTAACAGTGTTGTCCAATACAAAATACAAGGTTATTTTGTTTTAATCACTCTCTAGTTTAGTAATAACAGCTTTATTTTTTTCTCAGAATCTCAAAGGCTTTTATTTAAATACTCTAGTAATCTTCCTGAAGAAGTATTTGGCAAATTCTGCTCCACAGTGCTTAAAATGCAGGAAAGGACTAGATGATTTGAATCATTTAAATTTTTTAATCCTGTAAATGTGGTAATCTTAAACATTGTTATGAACTATTTGGGATGCTTTCCTCCCCACCCCACCTCCAGATTGTCCACTGCCACCCACTTATTAAGATTTTGAATTTAATATATGAGAAAATAATTTCTTATTAAATAATAATTACAAATTGTGCAACATAAGCTCTCAGTGCTTCAAAAACACAAATGCTTGGATCTAAGGGGAAAAAAAATAGCAACTCCTCAAAAGAAAAATTAGTGGCCTTAATGAAGTGGCCCTTAAACTTTCAATAACATCCACCTATTTAGTGAGACTTAACATGTTGCTGAGTTGCATACTCTGAGACACTTTTCTAATGAGGTCTTTGAGGACTAAATGGCTGTCTTAGTGATGGAAAAATGTGTCTGAAATGGGAAAATGTGTTTCAATTTGCTTTTAAACTTTCAGGCATTATGACATTCTTGAAGACCGAGTTCCTTCAGGACTTATTGTTGACTACCAAAATCTGTTGACTCAATGTGAGGAGAGTTACAGGAAATTTTTAAATCTGAGAAGCAGTTTGTCAAATTGTAACTCTGATTCTGAGCAGGAAAATATCTCCATGGTGGAAGGGTTAAAGTTGTATTCAGAGATCGAACAGTTGAAACAAAAGCTAAAACTCATTGAGAATCCTTTGTTGAGGTATGTGTATTTTTGTTATTCTCAACTAGTCAGCATCTTTTCTAACCAGCTGTCTTACTGAGAACTGACAGGTCTGTTTGGTTTCTTTAAGATATGTATTTGGTTATCAGAAGAATTCTAATATACAAGCAAAAGGCATCCGTCCAAATGGCCAGAAGGTCACTCATGTGGTCTCCTCCACCATGACGACTGGTCTGCTGCAGTCCCTGCTCAGGGATAGGCTTTGCCCAGAGCCTTGTAAGGAAGAAACAGAAATTCAGGTAAAAGGAGAGTTTCTTCTTCCGGTTGCTTTTTTCTGTCTGATTCACCCTAGGCTTTCCTGAATTCTACAGAAAGTTTATAGGTGTTTCCCTGAGCTGGTTTTCTGTGGAGTGGGAAGTAGTGAGAGTACTGCCTTTCCGCAGCACTAGTCATCAGTCACGTACTGGGCTCAGTGCAATAGCAAAGGAGATAAATATACAGTTTTGGCTCCCTTTTCAAAGTGAAACATGAAGGCACCTGAAGTAATACTCAGGTTGCATTTGAGGGTTGCAATATGTTGTTGTTGTTTTCTAGTTCCATAGTGATCCGCTGTCTGCTATAAATGCCTGCTATGAGGGCGACACTGTTATTGTCTGTCCTGGCCATTATGTGGTACATGGTGCCTTCTCCATTGCTGACTCCATTGAGTTGGAAGGTGAGTATGGAAGATGATACAACCAAACTCTCCTGCATGAGACACTCAAGAAAACAGGAAATCACTGATCTTGTTGAAGCTTTAAGAATTTTATTTCAATCCAGTTAATTTCAAATGAGTTGCCTGGAAACATTAAGGATTTTTGAAGTGTACAGGTTATTGACTCAGTGTTTGAGCAACGTGAAGTATGAGTCTTCATGACGTTATAAATGTTGGGAAGACAAAAATATAGAGGAACAACCACTAGGGAGAAACATAATTCCAGACTATAGGTGGTTGATGAAAATGAATTCATTTCTAGAATAAAAAAAAATTCCCAGCAATATTTTTTTTAAGTTTACTATTTTTTAATTTGTTGTTCCTCTTATTTCATGTATGTTGTAGATATATTGGTGCATGGTTTTTGTTTTAAATTAAGCTTATTTTTGTGAGAGGTATAGGTCCAACTTGAAAGTAGACTGAAAATCTTTGTCTTAATTATTTTAAGAACTTCTGAATGTCACAACTTCTAAAGTGTACTTTTGAGAACATTAGCATTAAAAGAGTCCATTAAAAATAGCTTTTAGCTGTTATAACCTCACTGTACATTTAGAGTGATTCCTAAATTTAGGTTGCTTTACAGTAGTTCACCTTGGTCTTTTGTATTTCCATAGCTTGTCAAATTTAGATGCACCTGTTCAACTATTTATCAAAAGAACTTCAAGTTAGCAATAAAACTTGTAATGCAAAAAATCCTATATTATTTTGGGATTGGTGCAGCTGTTCACAAACTGCTTAAGCTTTGTTCTTTATCTTGTCAAAACTTCTTAATAGAAGCTAGGCTGGCAGTTTAATATCCTGCTGTTCACCAATATATCACCTCACCCCCTTTTTTATTTTATGTGTATAATTTTTGTTCTGTTTCCTCGCCAACATTTGATATATGACAGATGTGTGTTTTATAAATAACACATCTAGAATAAATCACAGCAATAAAAGCACTTATTTTTTTTGGCATAGTGCAAACAGCATTGATATTATAGATTATATGGCGGATAAGCATTCTTCCTAGATTGGTGAGGAAATTATAATGTAATTGTGCCATGTGCCACAAATAACCAAGGCTTCCCTGATAGCTCAGTTGGTAAAGAATCCACCTGCAATGAAAGAGACCCCGGATCGATTTCTGGGTCAGGAATATCCCCTGGAGAAGGATAGGCTACCCACTCCAGTATTCTTGGACGTCCCTTGTGGCTCAGCTAGTAAAGAATCTGCCTGCAATGCGGGAAACCTGGGTTCGATGCCTGGGTTGGGAGGATCCCCTGGAGAAGGGAAAGGCTACCCACTCCAGTATTCTGGCCTGGAGAATTCTATGGACTGTATAGTCCATAGGGTCACAAAGAGTTGGAGATGACTGAGTGACTTTTACTTTCCCAGGTGGTGCTAGTGGTAAAAAATCTACCTGCCATTGCAGGAGATGCAAGAGATGAGAGTTCAGTCCTTGGGTCAGAAAGATCCTCTGGTGTAGGAAGTACCCCACTCCAGTATTCTTGCCTGGAAAAGTCCACGGGCAGAGGAGCCTGGCACACAACAGTCCGTGGGGTCACAAAGAGTCGGACACAACTGAGCAACTAAGCGCATAAATAACCATATAGAATTCTGATAGTTAAGTGTAAGAATGACTATAAATATATGAACATAGGGCATTTCTGAGAATTTGGGGAATCAGATGGTATCTCTGGTGTGACTATATGGAGTAATTGTTTATGAGGTAGATTAAAGCTTATATGATAGCTTATCTGATCTATAGCTAACACTTATAACAAATGATATATATTGAGTACCCACTATTTGCATGGTATTAATAGTACTTATAATAGGATTTTTCTTGTTTAGAAAAGCCATTCACTTGGGTGAAGGCTTTGTGTTTTAAATGGCTAGGATTATGTAACTTGTTTATATAATGTAACATGGCCATCCTTTTTATATTTTTAATTTTCTGATGATAAAAAGTTATTATTTTTAAAAATGTGCAAAGTACACATAGACACATAAAAAGAATCAGGGGGGAAAATTTACAATCTAGTCATCCAGAATACAGCATTAGTAGCATGCCCATGGGGGGGCTCCTCTTGCATACTCTAGTGCCCCTACCCTCTTCCAATGTAGAAAACTTCAGAGATTTCGCCTGTTTAATGTTTTACTACTTTCATTTCCTCAAGCAAAGACTCAACAATGAGTCTTTGATGTTTAGACAATGAGAGTTAATTCTTAAAGCTTTCTCTGTGTAATTTCTGGTTTATGATAAAGTCAGGCAGAGTTTTCTAGTTTTTGATACTCCAGTTTTTCATAAGCCCATTCAGAGGTCTACCTGCATTATTAGTTTAAGATTTGTAAAGAACAATGTTTTTTTATTGGTTAACAAGGTAGACCTATTTTTCCAATAGTTAAAACTGTTCTAAGCCAGTTTGTCAGATTTTAGGTCAATCTGGTTAAGAGAATATAAAAATGAGAAAATCTTGAGAAATGCTTACGCTTTTTCAAATCTAATTGCATTAGAATAATAGAATCTTTGGGTTGGGAAGTAAAAACTTATAAAGGCTAAATGGATTAAAGGCTTCTGACCCAGCTGTGAGTACTTAAGATTATTATTATTTTTTAGTAGCAGTTTTATAAGTGAGTTTACTGCCGAAACTGGTATGAGATGACTGATGGGGGTAGTCTTCCTGATATGCAAGCAGTTCTTAACAAATTGTATGCCTTGATAAAACTCAAGCTAGATACGTGGAGAAATAGATTTTTTTTTTTTAAGATTTTTCTTTTTTTGATGTGGACCGTTTTTTTTTAAAGAAGTCTTTATTGAATTGGTTGGAATATTGCTTCTGTTTTATGTTTTGGGTTTTTGCCCATGAGGCACGTGGGATCTTAGCTCCGCAACCGGGGGTCTGACTTGCACCCTCTGCGTTGGAGTTCAGTTCAGTTCAGTTGCTCAGTTAAGGCAAGTGTTAACCACGGAACCCCCAGGAAAGTCCCTCGATTTTATTTACATGTAACTGGGTTGACTGGTCTTAAATATCATTTCGAGTCATTTGAAATGAAGAAATGTGTCATAGAAATTTTGTGTTTAGACATTTCCCCTCCCCTATCCTAAATGTTCTTGCTCTCTTCCTTAGGATATGGTCTACCAGATGATATTGTGATAGAAAAGAGAGGCAAAGGAGACACTTTTGTGGATTGTACGGGTGCAGATATTAAAATCTCAAGCATAAAATTTGTCCAGCATGATGCCGTAGAAGGAATCTTGAGTAAATATCTGAATATTTCATTTATTATTTTTTCCAGGCTTTGAAGAAAAGCTTTACTTCCCCTGGAAGATAGAATTTAATGAAATACCACTTTTGAGTAGTATGAAAAGCTGGTTAATTATGTACATAGCTAGACAACTTAGGAAGCTTACTCTAAAGTGAAAAATAGTTCAATGTATTCTTGAAAATTTGTTAGTTTAATATTTGTTTCTGAGTGATCATTTTTTTCTACTAGAACATTCCAATATGTGGTCTGTGTTCTTTGTATTTGATTTAGTCTAGGACTCAAACCAGCTATCTTCACATTGTGATAGTATTTGTTTCCTGGGATTTGTATCCCCTATTTTGAATTGGGCCTCCTTTTCTTCTCTCTTGTAAGACAGTCATGAAAGTTATTTTCATAATTTTTTTTTTGTAATGAGAAGTGATTTTTGACATGATTTTGCATTTCTGAGGTCAAGTCATTCTTTTTTAAAAATACTGCTTTTAGATTTTAGAAAATAGCTCACAATAGTCATTGTTTTTATAAATTAAGAATTCATAATTTCAGTAACAAAGTTTAAATGAGAATTATTTAGACTGTATCTAATATCAACTCTAGGCCATTTCTAATATTGTAAAAGATACATTACTTCTTAAAGCATTTGATTGCATGTTTTCATCATAGTCATTCACCGTGGCAAGACTACATTGGAAAACTGTGTACTGCAGTGTGAAACCACAGGAGTCACAGTACGAACTTCAGCAGAATTTTTAATGAAGAACTCAGATTTATATGGTGCCAAGGTATGATCATCTCTTATCCTTTTGGGGAGTAGCTTAGGTTTAAGTTCTAAATAGATAAATAAAATGTAGGACAAGATGTAAATACATACTTCTGTTCTCTTTCTTCAGAGAACTTCAGATACTTACATGCATTAAGTTGGCCAGACTCAATTGTATAATGTTCTTCTTATTTAGCATTTTCAAAACAGATTATTAGGAAGACAGTAATGCATCTCACAGTTTCTCTGTCATACCTTTAAAAAAGAGGTTAGACTTTTCAAGTTGTAACTTTGTAAGTTATGTAGTAATTGAAGCTTGTTTGCTGTTTTTAAATCAAATTTTTATTTTGAGATAATTGTAGATTCACATTCTGTAGTAAGAAATAATACAGAAATAGCCTATATGTGTGCCTTTTACCAGTTTCCTCTAATTGTAATGTCTTCCCAAACTATAGTACAGCATCACAACCAAGATAAAATTCAGTTGAATATTTCCATCACTACAGGGATCCTTCATGTTGCTCTTTAAATCTGTCTATGTGCCTCTCCTTCTGACCTTCTCCTTAATCACAGGCAAATGCTAATATGTTCTCCATTTCTGTTATTTCATCATTTCAAATATGTTATGTAAATAGAATCATACAGTATATACCCTTTTGGAATTGGCTTTTTTCACTCAGCACAGTTCTCTGGATCTGCATACAGGTTGCTGCATTTACCAATAGGTTCTTTTTTTATTGCTAAGTAGTACTCCGTGTATGATTGTTCCACACTTTTAACTGTTCACTTGTTCAGTAACATCTGTTGTTTCCAGTTTGGGGATTTTGTAAATAAAGCTACTGTGAACATTGGTGTACAGGTTTTTGTGTGACCATCATTTTCAGTTCTCTGGGGTAAATAAATACCTAGGAGTATAGTTGCAGGACCTGTGGTTAGTTATATGCTTACTTTTTTAAAAGAAACTGCCAAACTGTTTTCCAGACTAGTTGTACCATTTTACATTCCCACTAACAAAGTCTGAATGATCCAGTTTGGTATTTTTGATCCAATTTTTTATATTGTATCCAATTTTTGGTTTGGTATTATGGATCCAATGATCCATATTTGGTATTTTCACTACTTCTTAATTTTAGCCATTTTGATAGGTGTGTTTTAATTTGTGTTTCCCTAGGAGAAGGCAATGGCACCTCACTCCAGTACTCTTGCCTGGAAAATCACATGGACAGAGGAGCCTGGTAGGCTACAGTCCATGGGGTCGCTAAGAGTCAGACATGGCTGAGCAACTTCACTTTGACTTTTCACTTTCATGCATTGGAGAAGGGAACGGCAACCCACTCCAGTGTTCTTGCCTGGAGAATTGCAGGGACGGGGGAGCGTGGTGGGCTGCTGTCTATGGGGTCGCACAGAGTCGGACTGAAGCGACTTAGCAGCAGCAGCAGTGGTTAATACTGATGAACATTTTTTTCATGTGCTTTTTTGCTACCCTTAACTTCAGTGAAAAATTCAACACTTTTGTACATTTTCTGACTGGATTATTATTTTTTTTTTTACTCTAGAGTTTTGAGAGTTCTTTATAAATTCTAGATAGGAATCCTCAGTTGGGTACATCATTTACAGATGTGCTAGTGTGTAGCTTGTTTTTTCATTGTTTTCATGAGGCTTTTATAGACAAAGTTTTAAATTTTGATGAAGGCAAGTTTATCAATTTTTCCTTTTATGTGTAAGAACTCTTTGTCTAGCCCTAGGGTGCAAAGATTTCTCCTGTTTTTGTGCCAGTACCATACTGTTTTGATTACTATACCTTTGTAGTATAGCTTGAGATTAGGGAACATGGTACCTCTTGTTTTGTTGTTCTCTCTCAAGATTGTTTTGGCTATTTGGGGTCTTTTGTGTTTCCATACAAATTTTAGAATTATTCTAGTTCTGTGGAAAATGCCATTGGTGTTTTGATAGAAATTGCTTTGAATATGTAGATTGTGTTGAGTAGTATGGTCATTTTAACAGTATTCTTCCAATCCACCAGCACAGTATATCTTTCCATCTATTTGTGTCATCTTTGATTTCTTTCATCAGTTTCTTATGTTTTCTAAGTGCAGCTTTGTTTTTTCTCTTGGCCATGCCACATGTCATATGAGATCTTAGTTGCCTATCCAGGAATTGACCCCACACACCCTACAGTGGAAGTGCAGAGTCTTAACCACTGGACTACCAGGGAAGTCTTGTTAAATATACAGGTTTTTTACCTCCTTAATTAGATCTGGTCCTAGGTATTCTTTTTGATGTGATTGTAAATTGGATAGTTTTTAAAATTCCTCTTTCTGATAATGAATGTATGGAAAGGTAACAGATTTGTGTATGTTAATTTTGTATTCTTCAATTTTACCATATTCATGATGAGTTCTAGTAGGATTTTGCTGATGTCTTTAGGATTTTTGATGGATAGTATCATGTCATCTGAAAACAGTGATGGTTTTACTTCTTTCCTATTTGAATTTCTTTTATCTCTTGTCTGATTGCTGTGGTTAGACTTTCAGTACCACATTGAATAATAATAACAAGAATGGGCATCCTTGTCATGTTTTCCTGATGTTAGAGAAAATACTTTAAGCTTCTCACCATTGAGTATGGTATTAGCTATATATCATTCATTATATTGATGTATATTCCATTAATGGACACTTTGTTGAGAATCCATAAATGGATATTGAATTTTGTCCAGAATTTTCTTTGCAGTAACTGAGATGATCAAATGATGTTTTTATTCTTTCATTTGTTAATGTGTTTTGTCGTGTTGATTGATTTGCAGATATTGAACCATCTGTGTTTCTCTAGGTTAATCCCACTTTATCATAGCATATGATCCTTTTAATGTATTGTTGGATTCTATCTGCTAATATTTTGTTGAGGGTTTTTTCATCTATGACTGTCAAGAATATTGGCCTGTGGTTTGTGTGTGTGTGTGTTGTCTGTTTCTGGTTTTGATAACAGGGTGATGGTGGCCTCATGGATGAGTTTGGGAATGTACCTCTTCAATTTTGGGGGATAATTTAAGAAGGATAGATGTGGACTCTTCTTTGTATGTTTGGTAGAATTCACCTGTGAAGATGTCCGGTCTTGGACATATTTTTGCTGAGAGCTTTTAAATTACTGATTCAATTTCATTACTGGTAATTGATCTGTTCATATTTTCTATTTATTCCTAATTTGGTCTTTAAAGATTGTACATTTCTAGAGATTTATCTATTACTTCTAGGTTGTCCATTTTGTTGGCATAAAATTGTTCCTTGTAGTCTTAGATGATCCTTTGTATTTCTGTGGTATCAGTTGTAACTTGTCCTCTTTCATTTCTGGTTTTATTTGGGCCCTCTCTCTTTTTTCTTTGTGAGTCTGGCTCAGGGGTCATCAATTTTGTTTATATTTTCAAAGAACCAGCTCTTGATTTCATTCAACTTTTCTATTATTTTTCAGTCTCTACTTCATTTATTTATACTCTGATCTTTGTTATTTATCTCCTTATCCTGACTTTGGAGTTTCTTTGTTCTTTTTCTAGTTCCTTTAACATTACATTGTTTATTTGAGATCTTTCTTGTTTTCTGAGGTAGGCTTATTTCACTGTAAACTTGTCCCTTAGAACTGCTTTTGCTGCATTCCATAGATTTTGGATCATTGTGTTTTTATTTTCATCATTGTATTTTGGATCATTTCTGTTTTCATCTGTCTCCAGGTTTTTGTATTTTTTTTTCTTCAGTGACCCATTGTTTGTTTAGTATCATGTTGTTTAGCTTGTACATGTTTGTGTTTTTTGCAGTCTTTTTTCTTGTAGTTGATTTCTAGTCTCATACCATTGTGATCAGAAAAGGTGCTTGATAGGATTTCAGTTTTCTAGAATTTTGAGATTTGTTTTCTGGCTGTAGAGTTGCCATATGCACTTGTAAAGGATGTCTTCTGCTTCTGTTGGATGGAATGGTATTTATTAAGTCCATCTGGCCAGTGTTTCCTTGTTGATTTTCTCCCTAGATGATGTATCCATTGAGGAGGTGTTAAGTAGTCTACTATTATTGTATTACTGTCAGTTTCTTTATATTTGCCTGTGTCAGTGCATACATATTTACAATTGATACATCTTCTTGTTGGGTCTACTCCTTTATATTTGTGTCATTTCCTTTGTTATCTCTCATTACAGTTTCTGTTTTCAAGTCTGTTTTGTTTGGTATAAGTATTGCTATCCCAGTTTTTTTTTTTTTTTTTTTTCATTTGCATGGAGTACTGTTTTTTATTCATTCATTTTCAGTTTGTGTGTCTTTAGATCTGAAGTAGTTTCTTGTAGAGAGTATATATACATGGGTCTTATTTTATATCCATTCAGCTACTCTGTGTCTTAATTGGAGTATTTAGCTCAGTGGAAGGACTGATGTTGAAGGTGAAACTCCAATACTTTGGCCACCTTGTGCGAAGAGTTGACTCATTGGAAAAGACCCTGATGCTGGGAGGGATTGGGGGCAGGAGGAGAAGGGGACGACAGAGGATGGGATGGCTGGATGGCATCACTGACTTGATGCACATGAGTTTGGGTGAACTCCAGGAGTTGGCGATGCACAGGGAGGCCTGGTGTGCTGCAGTTCATGGGTCGCAAAGAATTGGACACAACTGAGCAACTGAACTGAGTCCATTTACATTTAAAGTATTGATAGAGATGTATTTATTATCATTTTGTTTGTTGTTTTGGGGTTGTTTTTGCAATTCTTTATTGTTCCTTTCTTTCTTTTTGTTCTCTTCCCTTATGATTTGATGACTGTCTTTGCTGTTATATTTGGATTCCTTTCTCTTTTTCTGTGTCTATTATAGATTTTTGATTTGTGGTTACAGTGAGATTTATATATATATATATCAACTTTTATGTATATGTAATTATTTTAAGTTGCTGATCTCAATTTCAAATACATTTTTAACAACTCTGCAATTTTATTCCCCTGCCCCTACAGTTACTGTTTTTTGACATTTTATTTTACATCCTTTTGTAATCCCTTAACTACTTATTGCCCATATAGATGATTTTACTATATCTTTTAATCTTTCTGTGAGCTTTGTACATGGTTGATTTACTACTTTTACTGTATAGCGGCTTTTATCAATCAATGAGCTTTTCCTTTCATAATTTTCATGTTTCTAGTAGTGACCTTTTCTTGTTTGCTTAGAGAATTCCCTTTGAGATTTCTTGAAAAGCTGCTTCTGTGGTGCTGAATGCTTTGAGTTTTTGCTTTACTTTCGATCTCTCCATCAAATCTGAATGAAAGCCTTGCTAGATAAAGTATTTTCTCTCTTTTTTTTCAACATAGTATATAATTCATTCTATGTGAAATGTCCAGGATAGCCACATCTATATGGATTAAAAGTAAAGTAGTGGTTGCCTAGGGCTGGGCATAGAGTGGGGAAGAGGGGATTGGAGTAATAGCTAAAGGGTACAGGGTCTTGTACGAAGACGATGAAAGTGTTTTAACATTGACTGTGGTAATGGTTGCACGACTCTGTGAATATACTAAAACTATTGAATGGTACATTAAACATAACTGGGTGAATTGCATGGTATGTGAGTTGTATCTCAGTAAAAGGGGAGTGATGCAGCCAGGATGGTGGGATGCCTCCTCTGGGCTCCAGTTTTCTCCTTAACCCCTGCTTAACTTCACTGTCCCTGCAGGGTATCTTCCTTCCCACCACATTTCAGGCCAGGAATGTCTTGATGTGTCCCCTGGCCATCCCTGTTGCCTTTCTCTTCTTTTGGACAGACCATGAAGCATGCTGGCCTTTTTATCAGCTGGTGTCCAATATGGGGATTTCTTTTTTGTTTGTTTGTTCAAGCATAGTTGATATATTACAATATTGGGTTAGTTTCAGGTGTACAGCAAAATGAGTCTGTTAAAACATATGTATGTATATATATTTTTTCAGATTATTTTTACAGATAAAGTATTCTTGATTTTAGTTTTTTTCCCTTTTATCACTTTAAATATATTGTGCCCTTTGGCTTTCAGAGTTTCTGCTGGAAACTGTGTAGTAGTGGGGAGCATTAGTTATTTTAATTCACAGAAATGATTTTCAAGTTATGTTGGGATATTCTTGAACTGGTGTGCTTTTCAAAATATAGAGCCTTATTTCTATCTACAATTTACAATATTTTACTAGATTTGAAAACTGTTCTCCAACTAATTGAGTATATCTAAGAGAATGGTTATTTTTAGTATGTGCCCCTTTCAATGTAATTGTTAACTGACATTTTGGGGGCAGAATCAGAAAAGTAATTTGTCCAGAATGAAAGAGTGAAATAGTAATCAAGTGTTGAAACTCTTAGCCATTGTTGTGTGTGTGTCTATATGGTATCTGAATATGATAAATGATAGACAACTTGCTGGAAAATTAAGCAAATGGAAATGTTGATTAGAAATACTTAATAAAACTTTCTATAAAACACTTTATATTTGTGCTACATTAAAAGTCTAAGAAGTGATAAACCTTCTTTTATAGTCCTGCCTATTTAAAACTGACTGTGATTACTTTAAAATGTAATTTGTAGGGTGCTGGTATAGAAATATATCCTGGGAGTAAGTGTACTCTGAGTGATAACGGGATCCATCACTGCAAGGAAGGGATCCTCATTAAGGTGAGCCCCTGCTGAGATACTCTCTTTCCAAAGGGTAGAATTTAGGTTTTACCTAAGAAACAGTTATGTTTTATGAAATTCCCATGTTATTTCTGTTTTCTGTTTTAAAAAGCATAAACAGTATATAAATTTTAATGATATCAATAGTTGATGGTTGAAAGTCTCTTGTAAATACTTTGCTGCCCATAGATCTGCAGAAATAACAGAGGAATGCTGTGTCATTCAGAGCTCAGATTGTGCTACCGCATATTAATAAGCATAGCTTTCTATTTTATTTTTAGAATAGCCTGAAAAAAGTGAGAAGATTTTTAAAGCAGGCAGTGTTGAATGTGACAGTTCCTTGAAACATTTGTTTTCAATGTCACAGGACTTCTTAGATGAACATTATGACATTCCCAAAATATCCATGGTGAATAATGTCATACATAATAATGAAGGTTATGGTGTTGTCTTGGTGAAACCTACAATTTTCTCTGATCTGCAAGAAGATGCCCAAGATGAAACTGAAGGTATGGTATATTTAGTAATTTGCTAAATAAAATCTCGACCTAGTTTATTTCAGCAGTGAGCTCCAATTAAAGATAGAAATCTTCTCCTTAAAAAAAGATAACTAGCATACACTTAGGCACAGAGATAGAGAAGCTTGGTGAAGCTATAATATGGAGTCTAGGTGTGAAAGAAACTTTCAAGGTCAGCTGGTCAAAGCCTTGATGTGTGGTTTCTGTAGTCCTGCAGTTCCCTTCTCATGTTTGGTTTTCTCTAGATTTATAGAATAAGGATGGGCATACACTAGCAATGGAGGCTATTGCTAACAAATCCTTTTAGCATTTAAGGATGGAGGCAGGAAAATGAATGTGCCAGGTTGAAAACTGCATTTGACTGGAGGGGATCATAGAGTTTGCCTCTGTTTTTTATTTGTAAAAGTAAATGTCTCCCTGACAGCTATCTTTCTTGGCAGCAAAGTGGAGCTAACTCAGTTGGAAATTCTTGAATTTCTTTTTTTAAAATTTATTTATTTATTTTAATTGGAGGCTAATTACTTTACATTATTGTGGTGGTTTTTGCCACACATTGACATGAATCAGCCCTGGGTGTACATGTGTTCCCCATCCTGAACCCCGCTTCTACCTCCCTCCCCTTCCCATCCCTCAGAGTCATCCCAGCGCTCCAGCCCTGAGCACCCTGTGTCATGCATCGAACCTGGACTGGCGATCTATTTCACAGATGATAATATACATGTTTCAGTGTTATTCTCTCAAATCATCCCACCCTCGCCTTCTCCCACAGAGTCCAAAAGACTGTTCTTTATATCTGTGTCTCTTTTGCTGTCTCACATATAGGGTCATCATTACCATCTTTCTCAGTTCTATATGTATGCATTAATATACTGTATTGGTGTTTTTCTTTCTGACTTACTTCACTCTGTATAATAGGCTCCAGTTTCATCCACCTCATTAGAACTGATTCAAGTGCATTCTTTTTAATAGCTGAGTAATATTCCATTGTGTATATGTACCACAGCTTTCTTATCCATTCGTCTGCCAATGGACATCTAGGTTGCTTCCATGTCCTGGCTATTGTAAACAGTGCTGAGATTAACACTGGGGTACACGTGTCTGTTTCAATTCTGGTTTCCTCGGTCTGTATGCCCAGCAGTGGGATTACTGGGTCATATGGCAGTTCTGTTTCCAGTTTTTTAAGCAATTTCCACACTGATCTCCATAGTGGCTGTACTAGTTTGCATTCCCACCAATAGTGTAAGAGGGTTCCCTTTTCTCCACACCCTCTCCAGCATTTATTGTTTGTAGACTTTTTGATAGCAGCCATTCTGACTGGTGTGAGATGGTACCTCATTGTGGTTTTGATTTGCAGGAAATTCTTGAACTCCAAGCCATGACCCAGATCACTATGAAATCTCAGCCATGCAGGATTATGCCTTGGCATGGGTGAGGAACGTTTAAAGGATGATGAGCAGTCCTTCTCATCCTTCAAGGTCCACTCCAGCTATCTGTTAGTTCTTTTTCTCCTCATAGTTCTATAGGTCAGAAGTTAAGGTGAGCTTGGCTGGGTTATCTGCTTAGGGTCTCACAAGGGTGAAAGTGAGGTATCAGCTGGGCAGGGCCCTTATCTGAAATCTTTGGGAGAGAATCTGCTTCCAAGTTCCTTATGTTGTCGGCAGAATCAATTTCCTTGAGGTTGTAGGACAGAGATCTCTTATTTTTTATTGTTGTTGCCAGCTGTTGGCTAGGGGTTGCTCTCAGCTCTTAGGGATCACTATTGGGTTATTACCCCCATGACCACCTCCATTTCAGCAACAGAGGACCTCCCTCAAAGCAAATCTCTCATGCTTCAAATCTTTCTCACGCTTTAAATCTCTTTATGCTTTCTTCTTCATCATCCAGCCAGGGAAAACCTTGCTGTTAAAGGATTCATATGATTAGGTTAGGAATACCTGAGTTATATCCTTTTCTTAGGGTCAAGTGATAAGTAACCTTAATTACATCTGCAAGGTCCTTTTACCATTTAACAGTCGTAAAAGTAACAAGGGGCAGGCATCACAGGGCCATCTAGAATTCTGCCTATCATAGGCAATCACTTATAAAGCTGCTAAATTGGGAGTTCCTTTAGGGAAACTAAAGTACTAGTACTGTTCTGTTTATCTTTGTATCTAGCTTCTAATACAGTGCTTAGTAAATATCCAGGAGAGGTCTGTTGAGTGAATGAGATCTAGGATAAAAAGAGAAAATTCGAAGTTGGTAATCCTGTATGAAGGTCAGGAAACCTTGACAATTAATACAACTGCTTGTTGAGACACTATGGCAGAGAGTTTGGAAAATCCAGTCAAATGACATAGGACCCCTTGACAGAAAAAACTTGAAAGCTCTGATAGACTGTAGAAATACATGTTTTAGTTGAGTTAGTTTGTATATTTAACTCAATTTTTGTAATTTGGCTTTTTCTTTTTCCAGAAAATAAAGAACTTAAAGTTCAGACAAGTGGAGAGGCAGATGAGGCTGGAAGAGTGGATCTCGAAGAGCTGATTCAATGTGCAACTGGTAAAATGGAGCTTTATGCGAGAGCTGAGCTTTCTGAGCAAGTTGAAGGCAATTGTGAAATTGTAAATGAACTAGTTGCTGCCTCCACACAAAAAGGCCAGATGAAGAAGAAAAGGTTGAGTGAACTGGGGATCACACAAGCTGATGACAACTTAATGTCACAGGAGATGTTTGTTTCAATCGTGGGGAACCAGTTCAAGTGGAATGGGAAAGGGAGTTTTGGCACATTTCTTTTTTGACCACTGTGATGTAAATAGATAGCAAAATATTGAATTTTGCACGTTGCCCCCAAGAATCACTGCTGCTATCATACTTTGCTTCATGTCTATATTTTGTATCTGATATATTCAGTTGGATTTGAGTGAAATGTAGCTTTATTTCTCTCTGCAAGTGTTGCACGTAAAACACTCTCTCTTTGTTTAATAAAGTCATAAAAACAAAATAGAAAATATTTGGAGATTCTTATCCAGAAAGTCTTGCTTTCTCAAATACATAGTTCCCACATTAAGTCTATTAATAACTTTCTAGTATAAATATACTTTAGCACTTCAAAGATGAAGAAAAAAGGCAGAGAATGCCAGGTGAGTGCACAAAAACATAGTGTATCAATATGCAGTGTTCTTATAGTTGTCTTTTTAATCCCAATTATAGTGAGTCTGATATCCATGCTTTATTTGCATAATACTTATAATATTTGCATAAAAGCTTTTATGATTGGGAGGTGACCTGCCTTATCAGACTTACTGAGAATCTTGAGTGGAAATGCCTTTTTATGTTGAACTTTTATGTAATCATTAAAGCAATAATAGCATAGCAGGTTTGAAACAGGAATGAAATGTGTTATTCAGAGCCAGTGTGTACATAGAGCATTTTCCCTGTTGCTGTATATGAATGATTAAGAAGGTACTTTTCTTTCACCATAAAAGTACTCTGATCAGATTTCTTACATAGGCAAAATGATTACCTATAAACATACCAGCTCTATGTTCTTGATATCTTATTGTAAAGTACAGCTTTTAAAAATATTTATATTATAAAATAGTATATGTGACATCAATGTTCCTATGATTAAAATTACAATGATGAAAATAATGAATTGTATCTTGTAATATTTTTTCAAATGCATGTGGGCCATAGCGCATGTGTGCACGTGTGATCCTTTGAAGCACATACAGTATTTTGACATCATTTTAGTGTTTCAGAAAGAGTATTAAGATTTTTTCTCAGAGAAATTGTTTCTTAAATTTGAATAAGTTGTAATTTTAGATTTTTGAATAGTTGTAATTTTCAGATGCTAAAAAGTGTGGAAGAATTTGTGTTAGATTTTTCGTTTGACCATTGCAAGACATCTTTCCTTCACTCTTTAAGTCCTATTCCAAAAGTAATACCAATTAATTCTGTATCACTTGAGCTAAATTCTTATTTGAAAACCATTTATTCAACTTAAAAAGATCAAATTGGTTTTCTGATTAAATTTCTGTTTTATCTTAGAGTTTAGATTTTGTTTATTTTCTCTTGTAACTTACTAGAGTGTCAAGGGAATGACCAGGTAAGTCAGGTTAATACCTTCTTTGTTCCTTATTATAGGATGATGGTTTTTCAGATTTCATTTCTATCTCAGTTTAAATCTAACCTTACTATATATTAATTTTTGTTCAAATGATGTTAGTGAATAGACATAGTATATTCTTATTTAAGTTACATAGAGTCCATTTTGCTTATTGGGGAAGATTGAGCATCTCAGATAACTTAGTTCAGGGAGTATAGAGAGAGCCCTCGAGGGATTTGACAGTTGAAGTGAAAATACTGACATGGAAAAAGTTTTTACTTGAGATTAAGTATTAATGTATAGTCAAATCCACTCTTCTGAGTCTTGTGACTTGTTTACATAGGGCTTGTCTATTACAAGCTTATAAAAGTATTTTATATTATCTTCTAGTACAAGTAGGCTTATTTAAATTTACCCTTCTAATCCACCTATAATTTGGTTTTATGTATGTTATGATGTAAAATTCTTTTTCTTTCAATGGTTAGCAAGTTCTCTTGATAGTGTCTGTTGACTAGTTCATATTTTTCCCCACTTAACTGGAATCATGCTAAATTCCCATGTTTGCCATTAGTTGACCCTCTGGCTTAAAAACTACTGTCTGATAATCTCTAGCTAAGTGTATATTCTGTTACAAGAATCTACCTCACTAGCACTCAATCAAATTTGAATAGAAGTATTTTCTAGCCATCCTGCATTGTAGCAAGTTATTCTTCCTCCTAGTCACCAGAGGAAAATATAGGTTCACTTCCCCCTTGAAAACCTTAAAAACTTTCTTGAAAATTAACATTTATCTCTTTCTTTGATATAATAAAAAAATCATCAATTTTAAATCTACAACGCTTTTTGAGTCTTGACAAATATGTAGTTATGTAACTACTACTACAATCACCATATTGAAAGTCCCCATCCTCTTTAATAAAAGTTCCCTCATTATTCTTTGCAGTCAATCCCCTCTGCCTCCCGTTGGGTCCTGGCAACCTCTGATCTGCTGTCAGTCACCATAGTTTTGCTTTTTCCTAGAATTATACATAATGAAGAATGACTCAGTATATAGTCTTTGTGTCCACCTTCTCAAGCTTAGCATAATGCTCTTAAAATACATTCTATCATTTCATGTGTCTGTAGTTCGTTTTTATTGCTGCGTAGTTTTCCATTGTGTGGCTGTTGAGCATCCTAGTCTATGCGAGTTCTAGTTGCTCTACATCTTTGCTAACACTTGGTAATTGTCATTCTTTTAAATTTTAAGTATTCTAACGGATGTGCAGCTCATTGTGTTTTTAATTTGCGTTTACTTTATGATTAATGAACTTTATGATTAATACTTACTTGCCATTTCTATATCTTTGGTGAAGTGTCTATTCACGTCTTATTTTATTCCCCCAATCAGGTTGTCTTACTGAGTTGTAAGGTTTGTTTTTTTTTTTTTAATTCTGGATGCAATTTTTTAATCAAATATTTCCTTTCTGCCCGTGGTGTGGGCTTTAATTTTCTTAATAGTACCAGTTTATGCCTTCTCTGGAAACCTTTTTTTTTTTTTTCCTACCTTCTTTTTGGGCTTCCCTTGTGGCTCAGTGGTAAAGAATCCACCTACAATATGGGAGACCTGGGTTCGATCCCTGAGTTGGAAAGATCCCCTGGAGAAGGGAAAGGCTACCCACTCCAGGATTCTGGCCTGGAGAATTCCATGGACTGTATAGTCTATCGGGTCACAAAGAGTCAGACATGACTGAGTGACTTTAACTTACCTTCTTTTGGGTTGATTTTTTTTAAACTTTTTTAAAAAATGGATCCATTTTATCTCTACCATTGGCTTATTATATATACACGTGTTAAATATATATTTTGTATTTTTCTTCAGGGCAGTAGTTCTCAATCAGAGGCAAGTTTGGCCCCTTACCTCCACCCCAAAAGGACATTTGCCAAAGTCTGGAGACATTTTTGCTTGTCACAGCTTAGAGTGGAGTGCTAATGGTGTTTATTAGGTAGAGGCCAGGGATGCCAGTAAACATCTGAATCTAACAGTGTACCTACCCTCACATTGCGGAATGACATTTTGGCCAAAAATGTCAGTTGTACCAAGAAAAGCTCCTGCTCCAGGCAGTCCTCAGCAACTTTTTCTGTAAAGAACCAGATAGTAAATACATGGTCTTATATCTCCTTCTACCCACCCGCTTCCAAAATGTATAAAACATTCGTAGCTTCTGAACAAAAATAAGTAGCAAGATGAATTTGTCCTATGGCCTGAATTTGCTAACCCTTGCTCTACAGTTTACAATAGACATAAACTGTCTTCTGCCCTTATATGTAAGGTCTATTTTCCCTTCTTTCCCTTGTGCTATTGTTGTCAAACATTTTACCCTTACATAGATTATAAGCCCCTCAATATTTTTGCTGTCATTTTTGCTTTAAACTATTAGCTGTCAGGAAGATTGAAAAATGTGTCTTTTATATTTGTTAATGTATGGACTATTTCTGGCACTCTTCATTCTTCATTCAGTTCAGTTCAGTCTCTCAGTCGTGTCCAACTCTTTGCGACCCCATGAATCGCAGCACGCCAGGCCTCCCTGTCCATCACCAATGCCTGGAGTTCACTCAGATTCACGTTCATCGAGTCAGTGATGCCATCCAGCCATCTCATCCTCTGTCGTCCCCTTCTCCTCCTGCCCCCAATCCCTCCCAACATCAGAGTCTTTTCCAATGAGTCAACTCTTCACATGAGGTGGCCAAAGTACTGGAGTTTCAGCTTTAGCATCAGTCCTTCCAAAGAAACCCCAAGGCTGATCTTCAGAATGGACTGGTTGGATCTCCTTGCAGTCCAAGGGACTCTCAAGAGTCTTCCCCAACACCACAGTTCAAAAGCATCAATTCTTCGGCGCTCAGCTTTCTTTACAGTCCAACTCTCACATCCATACATGACCACTGGAAAAACCTAGCCTTGACTAGACGGACCTTAGTTGGCAAAGTAATGTCTCTGCTTTTATTATATAGATCCAAATTTCTATTTGGCATCATATTCTACCTGAATAACATTCCTTATCATTTCTTTTGGTATAGGTCTGCTGACAGTGAATTCTAGGTTTTGTCTGAAAATGCCTTTATTTTGTCTTTAATTTTGAAAGATGACTTTTTGCTGCTTAGAGAATTCTAAATTGACAGTGTATCTCAGTGTTTAAAGATGTTGTTCACTATCATTTCACTTTCATAGTTTCTAGCAAGCAGACTGTTTTTAAGATTCTATCACTGGTTGTCAGTCAGTAGTTTCATTATCCTATATCTTTGTGTTGATTTTAATTTGTTTTATTTTTACTTATTCTGCATGGAGTTCATTGTGTGAGTTTATTTTTTTCAGATATTTTTTCTGTCCTCCTCTCTCTCTCATCTCTCTTTCCTTAATTCTAATTACATAAATGTTTCTCTATTTTATTTTGTTCCTAAGGTCACTGATACATTATTCATTTGTGTTTCACTTTGGATAGTTTCTATTGCTATGTCTTCAAGTTTACTAAAATTTTCTTCCAAATAGTTTAAACTGCTATTAATCTCACCCATTTCAGATATTATGTATTTTTTAATCCCAAGATGGTTTTTCAGGGTGACTATAACATCTTTCCTTTTGCTCTTTAACATGATTATATTTTCTTCTAGTTTCTTGATCCTATAGGACATGTTTATTATAGCCATTAGTATCCTTATTTGATAGCTTTATCATCTCTTGCTTCTGTGTCTGTTTCTATTGATTGGCTTTACTCTTGGTTATGGGTCATATTTTCCTGTTTCTTTGCTGGTTGCTTATTTCTGATTGGATGCTAGGCATCATGAATTTTGTGTTAATGTGTAATTTGTTTTAGTCCTTTATAGTGTTGGCTTTGTTTTTTTTTTACCTGGAATGTGGTTACTTGGAATCAGTTGAATTCTTTCAGTGTTTGTTTTTAAGCTGTTGGGCAGGTTCAGAGCAGCTTGTAGTCTGGGACCAATTTACACCTTTCTTTGCTTTTCCAGAAATCTATCTGGTACCCCATATATTATGAGGTCCTTTCACTTTGGCTGGTGAGAGTGAAGTTTTTTCTGCTCATTCTTTTCTGATGACCCTTTCCCCAGCCTTGGGTAACTTTTTCACACGTATGCAGGTTGGTACTCAACCCGTACTCAAGGGGACCCACTGCAGATTTCTGAAGCTCTCCTGTACATTTCCTTTCTCTAGTAGTTTGCCTTGCAAATTCTGGGCGCCTTGGCCTCTAAACTCCTGATTTCTGTTTCCTAACCTTAGTGAAACAGCTGTGCTCTGCTCCCTGTCCCTGTGTTGAGGCCTGGAAACTGCCTCCAGGCAGAAAGCTGGCATAATTTTGTTTCCCGTCTCAGGTATCACAGTCCTGTGTTATCTGTTGTCTGACGTGTGGAAACCCATTGTCTCTTATGTTTTGTCCAGTTTTCTAGTTATTTAAGGCAGGAGGGTAAATCTGAAACTTGTTACTCAGTCTTCACTGAAAGTGGAAGTCTTCTTTAATCCTCCAGGTTGGAACTGAGGTAGAAGATGGCCTCTGGGCTGGACACCTAGTGTTTGTCGAGTGGAGTGAAATTCAAGCTTTGTTCTCATCCAGACACTCCAAGGGCAAAGCTAGTGGCAAAAGTTGAGCTCTGCCAAAGTAAAGCAATAAGGTGCCCGTTCTTGAGGTCAAGGAAGACTTTCCTGTCTGCACATGTGCAGGAAGGCTTCTTGGGGGTTGAAAAGGGAGAGGGCCCCACTCCATAACAAGTGAGGACATGCACCCATAGGCCTGTGGTAGAATCCATCTTAGGAAAAAGTCACACATGCATCTTGGAGAAAGTCCAAGATGTGAAGAAAGAAACAAGATAATTGGTCAAATGTAAGCAAAGACCTGAAAGGACTGTCCTATATAAGTGATTTAAATCACCGTACTGGGCTCCTCCTCATCAAAGAGGATGCCCAGACCCTTTCTCTCTGGGCTGTATTTCTGTCTAGCTTCTGATTTTAGACTGTTTTCCTATGTGCTCTCCCATACATTGTACTGTGTCTCTAATAATAAACTTTATGCCTGTTCTTACAGTTTTTGCCTCCTTGAAACATTTTTGTTTTCAAACGGAAAGAGCCAGGTACAGTTCGCTTCTAGCCTCTAGCCTCTGATGGTGTAGTGGCTAGGATTCCTGGTTTTTAAACAGGTTACCCAGATTCTGTTCCTGGGCAGGGAATGGAGATCTCTCTTCAGGACCACTCTCCTTCTGAGATGAGAACCACTTCCAAAAGAAATGGGAGACTCTGTGTTAGTAGAGAGAGAAGTTAGAAGACTCTATGTTATGGAGTCTTTCTATGTTAACTCTCTATTTAGGATACTCTATGATAGCCAATTAGGAACTAGGTCAAGTTCCTGAGTTTCTTTATACTTATTTCTGTTGAAATATTTACTAGAATGGTTGGTATTTGACTATAAAAACTTTTTTGGAGCATTTAAATAAAAGGAAGTATTGGTACAGTGGTATCACAGGGCATTAACTCTGAATTGAGCACATTCACATTCTAGAATCTTAACCAACTCTAATTTGGTTTGCTCACATCCAAAGTTAGGAGTTTACCATGCATGCATGCTTTCTGAGTTCAGCTTTTATTGCCTGAAGGCCAGGTTGGCTGACATATCCTCTCCAGTGCTTGAGGAAATTAACGTTTTGACTTTTCAACATAGTATTGATATTAGATTAGTTTATGGTTCCCTGGGGTCTTTCCATTTTCTTTTCAATTTGTCTTGCTCACTGAAATAATCTTGGTGTATAGCCCTTTAAAGGCCATTTTGAGTAAAACTGGACCAATTTATCAAGCAATTAAAAACTAATTAGAATCTTTACATTATTTTCATGGTAAGCATAATGCATTGCAGTTAACTTGTGAATATTCTTGCAAAATCAAATATTCCTAACTTATAGTTGGTCCTTGTGCTAAAGGCAGCTCTCCTAGGTGATAGCTAGTGATATTTTTCCAACAAGGCTTTTAGGAATTCACATACTGTTTTATTTTAGATCTCTCAAAAACTCTCTGAAGGTGTTAGGCATATTAACATTGATGTGGCTTTTGGTACATTAATAAACTGCTCCTGCACTTAGCTTTTCTTCAACGCTTACAAGATACCAAATGAGTTGCAAGGAAGATAAGAGAGAGAGTTTAACACTTTCTAAAGTAATATTAAGCTTTATAGTACTGGAAATCTATTTAATTCCATTTCATTGCTTCTAAAATACATTTCAAATCTGTGGTCATTGATAACATACTCAGAGTCACTGGAGAATTATTTTTGGCTTGGTATTTATATCTAAAATTTGCTAGTGAGACAAATCCTCTCCGGTGCTGGAGGAAATTAACGTTTTGACTTTTCAACATAGTATTGATATTAGATTTGTTTACAGTTCCCTGGGGTCTTTCAATTTTCCGGATTTAGAAAGGCTAACAGATTTCAAACTTCTTCTTTTTGGAAAGTCACATTGTCTTGCTCTCAGAGTTTCCCTCTAAATTCAATTTTATGTTCTTTTAAGGAATCATTTTGTTAGTTCAGTTCAGTTCAGCCACTCAGTTGTGTTCGACTCTTTGCAACCCCATGAATTGCAGCACGCCAGTGCTCCCTGTCCATCATTAACTCCCGGAGTTAACCCAAACTCATGTGCATCAAGTCAGTGATGCCATCCAGCCATCTCATCCTCTGTCATCCCCTTCTCCTCCTGCCCCCAATCCCTCCCAGCATCAGGGTCTTTTCCATTGAGTCAACTCTTCACATGAGGTGGCCAAAGTATTGGAGTTTCAGCCTCAGCATCAGTCCTTCCAATGAACACCCAGGACTGGTCTTTAGGATGGACTGGTTGGATCTCCTTGCAGTCCAAGGGACTCTCAAGAGTCTTCTCCAACACCACAGTTCAAAAGCATCAATTCTTCAGAGCTCAGCTTTCTTCACAGTCCAACTCACATCCATACACGACCACTGGAAAAACCATAGCCTTGACTAGACAAACCTTTGTTGACAAAGTAATGTCTCTGCTTTTTAATATGCTATCTAAGTTGGTTATAACTTTCCTTCCAAGGAGTAAGTGTCTTTTAATTTCATGGCTGCAATCACCATCTGCAGTGATTTTGGAGCCCCCCAAAATAAAGTCTGACACTGTTTCCACTGTTTCCCCATCTATTTGCTATGAAATGATGGGACCAGATGCCATGATTTTAGTTTTCTGAACATTGAGCTTTAGGCCAGCTTTTGCACTCTCCTCTTTGACTTTGATCAAGAGGCTCTTTAGTTCTTCACTTTCTGCCATAAGGGTGGTGCCATCTGCATATCTGAGGTTATTGATATTTCTCCCAGCAATCTTGATTCCAGCTTGTGCTTCCTCCAGCCCAGCGTTTCTCATGATGTACTCTGCATAGAAGTTAAATAAGCAGGGTTACAGTACACAGCCTTGACGTACTCCTTTTCCTATTTGGAACCCGTCTGTTGTTCCAGGTCCAGTTCTAACTGTTGCTTCCTGACCTGCATATAGGTTTCTCAAGAGTCAGGTCAAGTGCTCTGGTATTCCCATCTCTTTCAGAATTTTCCACAGTTTATTGTGATCCACACAGTCAAAGGCTTTGGCATAGTCAATAAAGCAGAAATAGATGTTTCTCTGGAACTCTTGCTTTTTCGATGATCCAGCGGATGTTGGCAATTTGATCTCTGGTTCCTCTGCCTTTTCTAAAACCAGCTGGAACATCTGGAAGTTCATGTTTCACATATTGCTGAAGCCTGGCTTGGAGAATTTTGAGCATAACTTTGCTAGCGTGTGAGATGAGTTCAATTGGGGGTAGTTTGAGCATTCTTTGGCATTGCCTTTCTTTGGGATTGGAATGAAAACTGACCTTTTCCAGTCCCGTGGCCACTGCCGAGTTTTCCAAATTTGCTGGCATATTGAGTGCAGCACTTTCACAGCATCATCTTTCAGGATTTGAAATAGCTCAACCGGAATTCCATCAACTCCACGAGCTTTGTTCGTAGTGATGCTTCCTAAGGCCCACTTGATTTCACATTCTAGGATGTCTGGCTCTAGGTGAGTGATCACACCATCGTGATTATCTGGGTTGTGGAGCTCTTTTTTGTACAGTTCTTCTGTGTATTCTTGCCACCTCTTCTTAATATCTTCTGCTTCTGTTAGGTCCATACCATTTCTGTCCTTTATTGAGCCTATCTTTGCATGAAATGTTCCCGTGGTATCTCTAATTTTCTTGAAGAAATCTCTAGTCTTTCCCATTCTGTTGATTTCCCCTATTTCTTTGCACTGATTGCTGAGGAAGTCTTTCTTATCTCTCCTTGCTCTTCTTTGGAACTCTGCATTCAGATGCTTATATCTTTCCTTTTCTCCTTTGCTTTTTGCTTCTCTTCGTTTCACAGCTATTTATAAGGCCTCTTCAGACAGCCATTTTGCATTTTTGCATTTCTTTTCCATGGGGATGGTCTTGATCCCTGTCTCCTGTACAATGTCACGAACCTCATTCCATAGTTCATCAGGCACTCTGTCTATCAGATCTAGTCCCTGAAACCTATTTCTCACTTCCACTGTATAATCATAAGGGACTTGATTTAGGTCATACCTGAATGGTCTAGTGTTTTTCCCTACTTTCTTCAATGTAAGTCTGAATTTGGCAATAAGGAGTTCATGATCTGAGCCACAGTCAGCTCCCGGTCTTGTTTTTGCTGGCTGTATAGAGCTTCTCCATCTTTGGCTGCAAAGAATATAATCAATTTGATTTCGGTGTTGACCATCTGGTGATGTCTATGTGTAGAGTCTTCTCTTGTGTTGTTGGAAGAAGGTGTTTGCTATGACCAGTGCATTCTCTTGGCAAAACTGTATTAGCCTTTGCCCTGCTTCATTCTGTATTCCAAGGCCAAATTTGCCTGTTACCAGGTGTTTCTTTAGTTTCTACTTTTGCATTCCAGTCCCAGAATTCCATTCCAGAATCAAGGCAAATTGGAAGTGGTCAAACAGGAAATGCCAAGAGTGAACATCAACATTCTAGGAATCAGCGAACTAAAATGGACTGGAATGGGTGAATTTAACTCAGATGACCATTATATCTACTACTGTGGGCAGGAATCCCTTAGAAGAAATGGAGTAGCCCTCATGAGGTCAACAAAAGAGTCCGAAATGCAGTACTTGGATGCAATCTCAGAAACAACAGAATGATCTCTGTTTGTTTCCAAGGCAAATATCACAGTGATCCAAGCCTATGCCCCAACCAGTAATGCTGAAGAAGCTGAAGTTGAACAGTTCTATGAAGACCTACAAGACCTTTTAGAACTAACACCCAATCATTTTGTTAAGCCAAGTCTAATTCTATATTACATAAATGTCCCTTAATTTGAAAAACAGAAACAACGACTGTAATTCTTTTTTTTAATCAGTGAGAAACCGCTTCTGTCCATACTGTAACTGACTATTCAGCAATTGACAAGGGAGGGTTCTGCTAGGCTCTGGAATGTAATGACTAATTTGCTGATGGCATTATGATGGAAGGAAGGGAGGAAATCTACTCTGTAGAACACTATCACCTAAAAGCTTTTCTGGAGGGGGTGCTGATAGGCACTGGTATTAGATAAGGGCTTACACTATGAAATTCACTGCATAATATCATATGGAAAGATCTGAGACTATTAAAGCAAATACTGACAATAGAAAGCCAATCATTTTTCCCAAGACAAAAATGTTGGACTACAGGTATTTTTCTATAACATATGTTAGGGCATCTCTTGTGGAAAGAGCTTTGGTCTTTTCTGCATCCAAATTTTGAAGATGTTAAGGATGTAGATAATGGCAGGAGTATAGGAGGCTTTCAGAAAATACTATCTTAGATAGACATCATGGAAATGTATGAGTATGTTATTTTTATCCAGAACTTTTGCTTCTCTAGAAAAAGAGCCTAAGGATAATTTCCATAGAACATGAAGACAGAATTATTTCAGGTTGATCACTCATGGTATTGATTATGAATGCATGTGAGTCTGTGTCTTCCAGTATTTCCCAGCAATTTCTAGAGACCAAGCATGTAGGGTCATTATTTCAGCACCACCACCCCATTTTTTTTCCATGCCAGTGCTGTAAGATGACAAGGCTGGGATATTAGCTGATGATTCTCAGCACTTGAAACATTATGCATAGGCACCACCACCCTCTCAAGATCCTGAAATAACTGATCTAAAGTCAGTTCAGGCATAGATAATTTAAAATAAAACATGTTACATTGTTGTTTGCAAGAAAGCCCAGAACTCTAAATGTCTAGAGTTGTGTGAAAATTCCTCTTAAATCTGCCACGAACTATTCATGTCACCTTGAACATGTGAATAACCCACCCGAACATTTTCTGACTTGAGAAATGGAATACAGCTTTGCTGACCTGCTTTGAGTTAATTTCAGGGGGGTTCTTTAATGTCCAAGTCTTTTGACTAAGTGTTACTACCATAATGTCTGAGTATTGACCCAGGGACTTGTCTGGAGAGTGCTCTATGTATGGCATCCTGCTGGATATTGTGGGGGAGTAAAGGATGTATAAGATCCAACTTCCAACTATGTAGAACCACAAGAAATGGGTTCATAGCAGTGTTACCAACCAGGGTTTGTGGGTTCCTTAATCAACAGAAATTGGTAAGAGGCCAGACAATGGAGACCTTGCTGCAGCAGGGGGTAGTGAAAAGTACCATGTTCCCTTGTTTACTTCCTGAGGAGAGCAAGGGTGTTCCTTATATCAGGTGAGAGTAGGAGTAGGTTCAGGAGTTGGGCCAAGGGGTGGCATAAGTGGTTTGCCCACCCTTTCAGTGGTGTGTGCATAGGTCATGTGGTTTTATTCCAGATACCCTGCTCTCAACTCTTCAGAAGTGGCAGCTGGGATTTTTGGTCTTTTTGTATTTTGTCTAATTTGCCCCAACTGGATGTGCAGGCAGTTATTTATAATCCTTTATAGTTTCTTTGTATTTTGTTACTCAAGGAGATTTCAGATGCAAGTACCACAGCAAAGGGTCCCAGGTCCCAAACTGTCTCAGCAGCCTGGCTCATACTACCCCCAAATTACAGACGACCCAAATGTCTCAAAGCAGAATGGATATGTAATTGTATTTTCACAGACTAGACTAGTATATGCAACATGTATGTTGTAATGCTGGATGAAAGAAGCCATACATATAAAACAGCAGAATCTACATGACTCTACTTATAGGAAGTTAAAAAAAAAAAAAGGAGAACCTATTTTATATGATATAAGAAAGAATAATTGATTAACTTTGGTGAGGGGATATTTAGAAGGGAGCTTGAGGGCAAACTCTGGTGTGCGGGAGAGATTCTTTCTCTTGACTTGTGTAGTGGTTATATACATGTGTGGGTGGGTGTGTGTACATGTACGTATCCATCAAACTGTTCACTTAGGATTTGCACACTTTAATGAGCATATTATTTCTCAAAAAATTTTTTTTAATTTTTTTATTGAAGGATAATTGCTTTACAGAATTTTGTTGTTTTCTGTCAAACCTCAACATGAATCAGCCATAGCTATACATATATCTCCTCCCTTTTGAACCTCCCTCCTATCTCCCTCCCATCTCCCTCCCACATTTCCATGTTGATACAGAGCCCCTGTTTGAGTTTCCTGAGCCATACAGCAAATTCCTGTTGTCTATCTATTTTACATATGGTAATGTAAGTTTCCATGTTACTCTTTCCATACATCTCACCCTCTCCTCCCCTCTCCCCATGTCCATAAGTCTATTCTCTGTCTGTTTCTCCATTGCTGCCCTGTAAATAAATTCTTCAGTACCATTTTTCTAAATTCTTTATATGTGGGTTAGAATACGATATTCATCTTTCTCTTTTGACTCACTTCACTCTGTATAATCGGTTCTTGGTTCATCCACCTCATCAGAACTGACTCAAATGTGTTCCTTTTTATGGCTGATTAATATTCCATTGTGTATATGTACCACAACTTCATTATCCATTCATCTGTCGATGGGCATCTAGGATGCTTCCACGTTCTAGCTATTGTAAATAGTGCTGCCGTGAACAATGGGGGACATGTGTATTTTTCAGTCTTGGTTTCCTCAGGGTATATGTCTAGGAGTGGGATTCTTGGGTTATATCGTGGTTTTATTCCTAGTTTTTTAAGGAATCTCCATACCATCTTCTGAAAGAGATGGGAATACCAGAGCACCTGACCTGCCTCTTGAGAAAACTATATACAGGTCAGGAAACAACAGTTAGAACTGGACATGGAACAACAGACTGGTTCCAAATAGGAAAAGGAGTACATCAAGGCTGTATATTGTCACCCTGCTTATTTAACTTATATGCAGAGTACATCATGAGAAACGCTGGGCTGGAAGAAGCACAAGCTGGAATCAAGATTGCCGGAAGAAATATCAATAACCTCAGATATGCAGATGACACTACCCTTACAGCAGAAAGAGAAGAGGAACTAAAGAGCTTCTTGATGAAAGTGAATGAGGAGAGTGAAAACGTTGGCTTAAAGCTCAACATTCAGAAAACGAAGATCATGGCATCCAGTCCCATCACTTCACGGCAAATAGATGGGAAACAGTGGAAACAGTGTCAGACTTTATTTTGGGGGGGCTCCAAAATCACTGCAGATGGTGATTGCAGCCATCTTTTAATTTCATTAATTTAATTTCATTGCTGCAGTCACCATCTGCAGTGATTTTGGAGCCCCCCAAAATAAAGTTTGACACTGTTTCCACTGTTTCCCTATCTATTTGCCATGAAGTGATGGGACCAGATGCCATGATCTTCGTTTTCTGAATGTTGAGCTTTAAGCCAACTTTTTCACTCTCCTCTTTCACTTTCATCAAGAGGCTCTTTAGTTCTTCTTCACTTTCTGCCATAAGGGTGGTGCCATCTGCATATCTGAGGTTAGTGATATTTCTCCCAGCAATCTTGATTCCAGCTTGTGTTTCTTCCAGTCCAGCGTTTCTCATGATGTTCTCTGCATATAAGTTAAATAAGCAGGGTGACAATATACAGCCTTGACGTACTCCTTATCCTATTTGGAACGAGTCTCTTGTTCCATGTCCAGTTCTAACTGTTGCTTCCTGACCTGCATACAGATTTCTCAGGAGGCAGGTCAGGTGGTGTGCTATTCCCATCTCTTTCAGAATTTTCCACAGTTTATTGTGATCCACACAGTCAAAGGCTTTGGCATAGTCAATAAAGAAGAAATAGATGGTTTTCTTCAACTCTCTTGCTTTTTTGATAATCCAGCAGATGTTGAAAGCTGAGTGCCAAAGAATTGATGCTTTTGAACTGTGGTGTTGGAGAAGACTCTTGAGAGTCCCTTGGACTGCAAGGAGATCCAACCAGTCCATCCTAAAGCAGATCAGTCCTGGGTGTTCATTGGAAGGACTGATGCTGAAGCTGAAACTCCAATATTTTGGCCACCTCATGTGAAGAGTTGACTCATTGGAAAAGATTCTGATGCTGGGAGGGATTGGGGGCAGGAGGAAAAGGGGATGACAGAGGATGAGATGGCTGGATGGCACCACGGACTCGATGGACGTGAGTTTGAGTGTACTCCAGGAGTTGGTGATGGACAGGGAGGCCTGGCGTGCTGCGATTCATGGGGTCACAAAGAGTCGGACACGACTGAGTGACTGAACTGAACTGAGCAGAGGTTGACAATTTGATTTCTGGCTCTTCTGCCAGCTTGAACGTCTGGTAGTTCATGCTTCACGTATTGTTGAAGCTTTCCTTGGAGAAATTTGAGCATTACTTTATTAGCGTGTGAGATAAGTGCAACTGTGTGGTAGTTTGAGCATTCTTTGGCATTGTTTTTCTTTGGGATTGGGATGAAAACTGACCTTTTCCAGTCCTGTGGCCACTGCTGAGTTTTCCAAATTTGCTGGCATATTGAGTGCAGCACTTCCACAGCATCATCTTTTAGGATTTGAAATAGTTCAATTGGAGGAATGTTTACTGAATATCTATTATATACAAGGTACTATGTTAAACCCTTTTCTATATCAGCTCATTTAATTAGTATAATAATGTAAAGCAGGAGATACTATTATTACTTTCATTTCACTGATGGCGAATTTGAGACTTAGAGACATTTGGAAATAACGTTCAAAGTCACATAGCTGCATCTTGGCTGGTCAGGCTCTAGAGTGGGACTGTAAATCACTATGCCACAGTCATATAATCATTATCATGATCATTATGGCTGCCCCTGTATGTCAGGCCTTATGCGAAGTGCCTTATGACTAAGGTCAGCTCTACAGTTACAGGTAGGATGTGCCAGTAGACATTCACAGGTAACTCCAACTCACGGCTAACAAATTCCTAGAGTCAATTATTGACACCTGAGCTGAAGTCATCAGTGTGAGCATCTGAAGTGGTTAAGGTACCACATTTAAGCCTGGGCTGTCTTTTCCTTTGTGGCTGGGTTTGGTCGCTGGGCAGGGGCTGATAAGGCTGTACTGCCCTCCCAGTGGGAGAATAGAAGCTGCCCATTTACCTGGTTCTCTGGAGGAGGCTCCTACTGTCCCTGAACTCACTGGCAAGGTAATCCAGAACTGACTGTTTTATCTTTGAAATTTGTAATTATTTTGCCCGATAGGCATTTCTGTCTTCACTTGGTGGATAGAGAATTTGAGATCCAGAAATACAAAGTGAGAGGTCTAAGGCTGTACAATTAGTAACTGATAGAGATGAAATTCTTCTGGCCTGTCCAGTTCCAATCCTGGTGCTCATGTTATCCCCATTCCACTACTGCTCAATCGTTATCAATATTTAAACATCTTCTCCTTTTATTTTCTTCCTTTTAGTACAACAGTAAGACAGAATTTAGGGGCTTGGTGAAAAACTGCTTTTCAGTCCCAACATATATATGTACATCTTCTATGTGAGAATCCAATAAGAATTAATTAAATAATGCCTTCATAGAAATTTCAACATTCTTTGCAAATTTCTCCTACAGAGGAACCTGGCTGGCTAAAATTTACTGGTGTGCCAACGGCACAGTTTGCAGCCGTGTTTGCAGATCTGCTGATCATCAGAATCATCTGAGGAGCTTTGAAAAAAAAGTTCTTATGCTTGGCCCCCTCCAGAGTTTTGGCACGGTTGGATTAGAAGGAAGAAATCTGTAGAGGTTTGATAAAGAGGTCAGAGCACCAGCCTATCAGCTTGGAGTCCTGGGTTTCTATTAGGGCCCATCAGGACTTGCTTCATGACTTCAGTCGGGAAGCACCTTCTTCTGTGATGGCCTTGGTCTCCTAACTACCAAATAAGGGAAACTGTTATAAATCAGAGGTTCCAAATTGTTTTCCTGTAAGATCCAGGCATACATGTTTAGTACTGTACACAGAGGCGATATTAAAAACACTTCATAAGTGTACTGCAAGCACTTCATGTTAACTCCTGCTAAAGGGTGAAGAGGTGTTGGCAGGTTTTAAGCAAGGACACTCCTGCTAAGGGCTTCCCAGGTGCCAGTAGTGTTAAAGAACCTGCCTGCCAATGTAGGAGACGTAAGAGATGCAGGTTCAATCCCTGGATTGGAAAGATCCCCTGCAGGGGGGCATGGCAACCCTTTCTAGTACTCTTGCCTGGAGAATCCCAAGGACAGAGGAGTCTGGCGGGCGACAGTCCATAGGGTCGCAAACGACTAAAGCAACTTAGCATGCACGCACTCTTGTTAAAGGTGGGGGTGGGGTATTGGTTGATGATTTTTGAGCAAAGACCTGGAGCAGCACTCGCAACAGTTTTAGGGGGACTCGGCTTCAGTAGACAGTAAATGTTTTAGACTTTGCAAGCCACATACTGTCTCTATCACATATTCTTCTTGCTTTCCCTCAACTGCTTAAAAATGTAAAAAACATTCTTAGTCATGTAAAAATACATGGTGGGCTGGGTTTGATGTTCAGGTATAGTTTACTGACCAAACTAGACTCTAAGTGATATATATATTATTAACTGAACAAAAAAAATAAAGATATGCCCTTATGAAATTTTAATTCTAGTATATATTTCATTCTCAGGAAAATCCATCATTGGTATCACATTTAGCTCTATTTTAGAAATAAGGGGGAAAATTCATTTGTCCAAAATCACAGACAAGAGCTGGGTTATGACCAAAGCTCTGACCCCAAAGATGACACCTTTAATCCCTGTGTTTTACTCCCTGTCACCTGCTCTTCCTTTCTCTATGATGAATCCAGCACTTCTGGCTTCAAGTTCATTAATTAAGCAAAGATGATGGAGAGTAGGTGCTGAGGAATTATGGCGAACAAGATAGCTGTGACTATATTTGCACTGTGTTTGACATCTTGGGAGAGAGAGAGATCCCAAGGAAGAAATATGAAGAGACCAAGAGTCAGGGCCAAACCCTGAAGAACTCTGCTATGTAAAGCTGGGTGGAGAAGATGGCACACCTAAAAGGCAGAGATTGAGAGATCATAGGAAAACCAGGAGAACATTCAGTCACAAAAGCCTGGATAGAGAGCTTTTTAAGAAAAACGGCAAATGCTTCTAAAAGGCCAGGTGAAGTGGGAATTAAAATGTAGTCACTGATCTGGTATTCCCATCTCTTGAAGAATTTTCCACAGTTTGCTGTGATCCACAGCAAAGTCAAAGGCTTTAGTGTAGTTAATGAAGCAGAAGCAGATGTTTTTCTGGAATTCTCTTGCTTACCTGCCTCCTGAGAAATCCGTATGCAGGTCAAGAAGCAACAGTTAGAACAGGACATGGAACCACAGACTGGTTAAAATTGGGAAAGGAATACATCAAGGCTGAATATTGTCACCCTGTTTATTTAACTTATATGTACAGTACCTCATGTAAAATGCCAGGCTGGATGAATCACAAGCTGGAATTAAGATTGTCCAGAGAAATATCAACGACCTCAGAGATGCGGATTATATCACCCTTATAGCAGAAAGCAAAGAAGAACTAAAGAGCCTGTTGATGAAAGTGAAAGAGGAGAGTGAAAAAGCTGGCTTAAAACTCAACATTCAAAAAACAAAGATCATGGCATCCGGTCCCATTACTTCAAGGCAAATAGATGGGGAAACAATGTAAACAGTGACAGACTTCATTTTCTTGGGCTCCAAAATCACTGCAGATGGTGACTGCAGCCATGAAATTAAAAGACGTTTGCTCCTTGGAAGAAAAGCTATGACAAACTTGGAGAGCATATTAAAAAGCAGAGACATTACTTTGCCGACAAAAGTCTGTATGGTCAAAGCAGTCATGTATTGCGAGAGCTGGATCATAAAGAAAGCTTAGCGCCAAAGAATTGATGCTTTTGAACTGTGGTGTTGGAGAAGACTCTTAAGAGTCCCTTGGACTGCAAGGAGATCAAACCAGTCAATCCTAAAGGAAATCAGTCCTGAATCAGTCATTGGAAGAACTGATGCTGAAGCTGAAACTTCAATTTTGGAGTTTGGCCACCTGATGCAAAGAACTGACTCATTGGAAAAGACACTGATGCTGGGAAAGATTGAAGGCAGGAGGAGAAGGAGACGACAGAGGATGAGATGGTTGGTTGGCATCACCGTCTCAATGGACATGAGTTTGAGTAAATTCCGGGAGTTGGCGATGGACAGGGAAGCCTGGTGTGCTGCAGTCCATGGGGTCTCAAAGGGTCAGACATGGCTGAGAGACTGAACTGAACTGAACTGAACTTCTAAGTATGCTGTACACTCCAAAATACATTGTATCATTTTCATTTTAATCAATTAAAAACTTTTAAAAGAAAAAAAAAATAAAATGTAGTCATTGGATCGAGGAACATTGGGGCCCCTTAGTGCGTTTGGTAAGAGCTCATTTGGGGGGTTGTGATAGTGAGGCCAGCTTAGGGTGGATTGAAGAGGAAATGGGGGTGAGAGGAAATGGCAACACCTCATGTAGACGACAACTCAGATGCTTTTGAAGACTGACTCTGAAGAGGAGAGAAGAAAATAGGACAGGTTTTGAGGCAACGTGCAGTGTGCTGTGTTCTCTTTTTTTAAAGAGGATAGAGACTAGGGCATTTGTTTAATGTAAACTCTCAACTGAAGAAAAATGCACAACTTAAAAGCTGCAAGCTAAGTTCTATTCAGGGACCTTACTAAGTGAGGGTTATGCTCAGGAGACAGCTTCTCAGCCGTGATAACTCTTCCAAAGAGATAAGGGATGAACCAGGATGTGTTGGAGTTTTTTTGCCAGGAAAACATCCTTGTAGTCAGATATCAAAAGGTTACTGCTAATCACAAAACCAGGAATCTCAAGTTAATTATTTTAGTGCTTTTGTATGTATGGGAAGATGCAAGAATCTGAGGTCACTGAAATTATTCCTTAGATGTGCATTTGAACTATCTAGGTTCAGTATCCAAAGCACATAAAGCTTCCTATTTTTCTCTATCCTGAATTCCACTCATGGTGCATCCTGGGAACAGGGTTAGGAAGCAGCCATAGTAGCTACTGGCTTGACTCTTGTTTACTGGAATGCTAGGAAACATTCCTGTCCACTATACCAAGGTGGGGATGATGGAGACACAGGACGGGAAGAGAACGATGGTGTCGATGGGTCCGTTAGAGGGATAAAAGGCTTGAGGCTCGTAGCACAAATAGAGGAGTGGGCCTTTCATGTATATCAGGAAGGACTTCTTCCTCAATTGTAAGAGGCAGAAAGAGGAGAGGCACTGCCGCAGTAGAGTTTATGGATTTCGTAGATGGAAGATGAGAACGTTTCCATCCGACGGCTTCTATTTTTTCTGAGAATTACATATTTCTCTAGAGACCGGTGTTATTCTTCTTGGACCTACATGTCTGGAAGGATTGAGTTCAGCTTGCATAGGGGAAGAAGGGGAGACACTGAGCTGAGCTGAACACATGCAAATTGTCAACTACTCTTTTTCTCGGCTTTTATCCTTTGTTGGAAATAATCCTTCTTGGCAGACAAAATAAACTGTTCTTGAAAAAGAAAGAAGCATGATGTTCAAAGCATGGTATGCTCAGGTCATCGAGCTGAATAGGATGACAGCACTTGGAATGTTTAAATTATTTATCAGAAGAAGTGAATCAGGTGTTTAAGATTCAAAGCCGTAGCCAAAGATTTCTTATTTGAGTCAAATTTGCAAAAAATCTTTAAAGGAATTCATCTGTAGCAAGTACAAAACCTTATACCCAAGCTAAGCATACACAGTCTGCATTGGACCATACAAATATGCTGCTCACAACTCAATCTGTCTGCCACAGAGATCAACTCATTGGCAGCTGAAAAATGAAACATCTTTGCTGAATTCAAAAGTGACTTCTACTAAGCACATAAAGCTAAGATTCACTAAGATTCACTAAGATTAACTACTTGGGGAATCAAACACTGAAGGCTAGTTCCTTATATTTTTCAGATCACCTAAACTGAACTCCAATTCTTTAGATGTAAAAATAGAAAAAAAGTCAAAATGAGTTTTATGTTCTCACTCATTATTTTTTCTCAATTTTAATGTAAGAAGTGTAAAGCACAAAGAATAAAGCTCCCAGGAATTAAAGGGACAGGGGCTTTAGCCATGTGAATCATTGAGTCTGGAGGTTGGAGAAGACCTCAGAGGTCCTTGATGGAACCTTTTCATGATGCAAGAATCTCCTCTTCATCAACCTCAACATAAGACCTGTCAGCATTGGTCTTACGGTGAGACCAACGAAAGAGACCTTCTGTGAGCCCTGAGGGGCACTCACACTGCTGTGATCCGTTTTTCTTCATGTGAAGTAATTTCAGTTTTCCTATAACTCACTAATTCTGTGCTGCTAAGTTCTATGGAGCAAGCTGAATCCCCTTTATCTTCTGCAGTACAACAGAGCAATTAGGAGCAGGGACGATGAGTCATTCAAATGTGAGTTTGAGTTATATCCCAGCCTTTCCTGGTGGTGTGATTTTAGGCAAGTTACTTCTTCTCTCAGAGTATCAGTTTCACATTCCCAAAATGTCATGACCCTACTACTATTACCAAACGCAAATTCATGGGCCCAATGCACAATGAGGCCAAACAAACCAAAATGTTGGAGTCTGGAGGAGAGAAAGGTTTTTCAGAGGGTTATGCAAGGAGAACTGTGGGTTCATGCCCACCACCACCCCAAACTCCTCAAAGGATTTCAAGAAAATATTTTTAAAGGCCAGGTGAGGGGGGCAGTTACAGGGTAAGTATTCAACTCATGCACAGTTCCCTGAGTGGTTGATGGTGAGGTAACAAGGTGGTGTCACAGGGGTTCCCATTGTCAGTCTGTAGGCTCCAGGAAGTTTGGAGGTTATGGGCATCAAGTAGTTAACATTTCCCATTTTGGGTGGGGGTGGGGGGTTGACATCTATAAAAGATCTCAGGAAGTGTGCATCAAATACTGTTATCTGCATACTTCAGAGAGAAGCTAAAGTAGAGAATATGGGGAAAGGATCTGCCCCAAGAAGGCCCCATAAGGTCATGCTGGATATCAGTTTCTGCCTTTCTAGGGCTGTTGGCCTCAAGTTTGTAATGAACATGATCATAATACAATGCTCTGATATTCAGGGATTCCACATCTTTTAGTAAATTCACCATTTCCCTGTTGAATGACCTTGGGAAAGCTATGTCATCCCTTGGTGCATCTGCTTGCTTAGGCACAAAATACTCACTTCATAGGATTGTTCTGAGGTTAAATGTAAACTGCTTAGAGCCGTTTCTAGCAATGTTGCAGAAACCAGTACTCGAGAAAGCAAGTACCACACTCGGAGAGTTGGAGAACTCAGGTTTATTACGCTGGTGGGCCCAGAGGAGTTTCCAGTCCTTAACCCACACCTCATCTCCTGGCTGATAGGGATGAACCCAACTGCCTAAAGGAACAGGTATCCTTTCTAAGGTGTCTCGGGTGATATGGTGGAGGACTTTTCCCAGGGCCTGGAGGTGTTGGGACATCTCCAGTTCAGCTAGTTTGGGGGCGTTTCCATTGAGTTTTCCTATCACTGGGGCCGTTCTCCCATATAAGATCTCAAAGACAGAATAGCCTTAGGATTTCAGGGTGCATCAGGCTTGGAGTGAGACTAGCGGTAAGATGTCGACCCAAGATAACTGGGTCTCCTGACAGAGTTTAGCTAATGTAGTCTTGACAGCCGATTCATGCATTCAACTTTCCCTGAGCTCTGTGGCCTGTAAGTAGTGTGAAGCTTCCATTTGATTCCCAGTGTCCTGGATAAAGTTTGGATTATCTCAGACACAAAAACTGGCCCATTGTCAGACCCTATGGAAAGAAGCAGCCCATATCTCGGGATTATGTCTCTTAGTGAGGCCTTGGCCACTTCTTGTGCCTGTTCAGCACATGTGGGGTAGGCTTCGGTCCACTCTGAGTAGGTGCAGACTACCACAAGTAAATACTTATGGCCCCTATAGAGCTTCCCTGGTGGCTCAGACAGTAAGGCGTCTGTTGACAATGTGGGAGACCTGGGTTCGATTCCTGGGTCAGAAAGATTCCCTGGAGAAGGAAATGGCAACCCACTCCAGTACTCTTGCCTAGAAAATCCCATGGATGGAGGAGCCTGGTATACATGGGGTGGCAAATAGTTGGACACAACTGAGCGACTTCACTTCACTATAGGGCTTGACTTCAGTAAAGTCCACTTCTTGATCTTCAAAGGGCAGTGTCCCAACTATCTGTACCCCTGGGTTGGGTCTTGGTCCTTGGCTGGTAGTGTTTTGTGCACAAGTCACACATCCAGCCCTGATCTGGGCACACAGGGTTGGGAGCTTAAGAATGAAATATACTATTTCATTCAGCTCAGTAAACTCTCCAGCACAGTTTTTCCTAAATGAATTGTCTCATGATGATGTTTTACCAGCTGGACTGCTATATTGCTGGGGACAAAGAGTCTTTGGTCTGGGAGCTTCCTCCAGCCCTCTTTTTCTTTTATTCTTCCCTCATTTAGAGCCCATTGATCTTTTTCCTTGGTGTATCTCGGGGACGGAGGCAATTCTGGTGTCAAGAGGACCTTAAAGATTGCCTCGGGGCCCACTGTGGGGTTCGGTTGAGTTGCCGCCTCCTTGGCTGCCTGGTCAGCCAACTAATTTTCTTTGCTGATTGGATCAGTTCCTTGCTGATGGCCTTTACAATGGATGACTGCCACTTGGAAAGGCTTCCAGACTGCTCCTAACAGCTGAAGGATTTCTTTTTTGTTTTTAATTTCCTTTCCTCTGCTGTTAATGGTCCCCTTTCTCTATAAATGGCTCCATGTATACGTGAAGTAGCAAAGACATACCTTGAATCAGTATAGACACTGCCTCGCTTCCCTTCGGCGTGCGCCTGGGCGAGTGCCCACAGCTCAGCTTGCTGGGCTGACCACCCTTGTGGCAAGGCCTCAGCCTTACTCTCTCGTCAGTTGTTACTATGGCAGAGCCTGCTTTGCACTGCCCGTCTTGGGTGAAACTGCTTCCATCAGTGAACAGTTCAAATTCTGGGTTCTGGAAGGGAATGTCCGTCAGGTCCAGCCTGCTCAAGTAAATCTCATCTATGACCTCCTCACAGTTATGATCGGGGGTTCCTGCTTCCGTAGGTAAAAAGGTGGCGGGGTTCAATGTCCGCAGTCTCAAGTTGGACCTGTGGGTTTTCGGTTTCCTTGATAGTGAGTCATCCTGGAGTTGGTTAGCCACTTTTGTCCCTGGCTGTTCATCGGACCAGTAACAGCATGGGGAACATTTACATTTATATTTTGCCCTAGCGTAAGCTTCGGAGAAGGCAATAGCAACCCCCTCCAGTACTCTTGCCTGGAAAAATCCCATGGACGGAGGAGCCTGGTAGGCTGCAGTCCATCGGGTCATCAAGAGTCAGACACGACTGAGCGACTTCACTTTCACTTTTCACTTTCATGCATTGGAGAAGGAAATGGCAACCCACTCCAGTGTTCTTGCCTGGAGAATCCCAGGGACGGGGGAGCCTGGTGGTCTGCTGTCTATGGGGTCGCACAGAGTCGGACACGACTGAAGCAACTTAGCAGCAGCAGCAGCAGCGTAAGCTTATCTGCTTCTCTGACCAAAACCACAGTGGCAGCTAATGCCCAGAGGCCTGGCAGCCATCCCGTGGCCACCGGATCCAGTCGTTTGGACAGGTATGTGACTGGGCACTTCCATGGCCCAGCTGTTTGTGTGAGGACCCCCAGGGCAGTGTGATTTTTCTCACCTACAAAGAAGTTGAAGTCCTATGTCGCATCCAGCAGTCCTAATGCTGGAGCGTGGGTCAAGAGTCTCTTTATATCCTCGAAGGAATTTTTCTGTTCAAGTTCCCACTCTAGGAGGTCTTTACCAGACCCTGCTGTGGCTTTAAACAAAGGCTTGGCAATCTCAGAGAAACCTGATATCCAGGTTCGGCAGAATCCAGCAGCCCCGAGAAACTCATGGACTTCTTTCTTGGTGTTCGGCTGAGGTATTGAACAGATGGCTTGCTTCCTCTCATGTTTGAGTGCCCGATGCCCTTTTGAGATTACAAACCCCAGGTACTTGACCTCGTGTCTGCAGATCTGAGCCTTTTTCCATGACCCCTTGTACCCTGTGGTGGACAGTAGAACCAACAAGGCTTTGGTGCCTCTCCAGCAGTCCCCTTGGGCGGGACTGGCTAGCAACAGGTCATCCATGTACTGGGGCAGGGTGCAGTTTAAAGTTTCTCCAGGAAAGGCAAGCAGGGTCCGCAGCCAGGGCTTCACCAAACAGGGCAGGTGAGTTTCTGAAGCCTTGTGGCAGTTGAGTCCAAGTCAGCTGTGTCTCCCAGTGTGTGGGTCTTCCCATTCAGAGGCAAACAATGGCGGGTTGGCTGGTGACAGCCAGAGGCAGAAGAATGTGACGTTGAGATCAAGGCATGTGAACCAGATTGCCTGAGTGGGTAAGAGATTCAAGAGAGTGTAGTGATTTGGGACCACTGGATGGATGGTGATCACTGCACTGTTGACCGCGCGGAGGTCCTGGATGGGGTGATAGTAGTTCCCTTCAGATTTTTTGACTGGTAAGAGCAGATTTTCCAAGGAGACTGACAATTAGGATCTCGGCATCTTGTAGACGCTGGATGTGGTCCCAAATTCCCAGGCATGCCTCCCATGGTACTGGATATTTGTTTTTGTCTAACAGGAGTGGCTTGTGGCTCAGGTCCACCACAATGGGGGCATGGTTTTTGGCCAAACCTGGGGGCCTCTTCTCTGTCCAGACAGGGAAGTCTTTTAGCAGGCTGGGGGGATTTATTTGTTCCCTCCCTGAGGAATAGAGACACCATCCATCTTCCCTGGGCATGGTCACAGCCATCCTCAGAGCTGATTGGCTCCCCAAAGGGAGGCTCACAGGATTTCTGGGGGCCAAAGTGATTTGTGCCCCCAGTTTTGTCAGTAATTCTCTACCCAGCAGGGGAATGGGGCATTTTGGTAAGTACAGAAATTCATGAGTCACCAGATGGCCCCATAGCTGACATGAAAAGGCCTTGCAAAATGAGCAGGCTGCCATGTCTCCTGTGGCCCCAACTATAGGTGCTGTTCAGCCTGTGAGGGGAGCCACAGGTGTGGTTACCACGGAGTGTTCAGCTCCAGTACCCACTGTAAAATTCATTGATTGGCTCCCTACTTTCATTGTGACCCTGGACTCCCAGGGGCCCAGGATCAGGGAGCCCAGTCTTCCCTAGTCTGTCTGCTCCAGCCAGGCTGATAAGGTTTTGGACAGCCTGCTCAGGCTGGAACCTTTCTTTGTTGGGTTGACTGAACTTCTTTGACCCTTTAGATGTCCCTCTGTGATGGGAGCACTCATTCCTCCAGTGTCCGGTCTCTTTGCAATGGGCGCACTGGTCATAGCGTGGTGGTGGTCTCTTCTTAGCTTTCCCTTTCCACGAGGGAGCAGTCTGTCCCACTGGATCTGAGCTCCTCAATGCTGCTGCTAGCCGGGCTGCTTTGTGTTTCACTTTTTCTGAGTGGTTGGGCCACAAATACCCTACTCTGTCCCTGTCTGTTCCTGCAAAACCTTGCCCATGGGGGCAGGGTCTGCGCTCTTAGAAGCCAGGAGTCTGTGTATGGAAACTGATCTGGACGTTCTGGAGTCCCAGTGACTACCTGGTGTATTGCTTGGACAGTGGGCAGGTCGAGAGTGCCCTCTGGCGGCCATCCAACGTCAAAGGATGGCGAATGGAGCTCACTTAAGTTATGAAGCTTCCTGGGGGTCATCTTGAGTCCGTAATCTCCTACAAAGCCGTTCTTAAAGTTCTTTATCATGCAGTCTAAAACTGTTGGCTTACAGGAACTTCCCCCCATGTTGACAAATGTAATCTACCTGGCAGGGTTTTGAGGAAACCCTAATCTCTTTGATGTCGGCTCAAGGAGTCAGTTGACAGAAGAATAACCAGTAACCAAAAATTTCTCTGATTCAATGGACATGAGTTTGAGTACACTCTGGGAGTTGGTGATGGACAGGGAGGCCTGGCATGCTGCAGTTCATGGGGTCACAAAGAGTCGAACACGACTGAGCGACTGAACTGAACTGAACTGAACTGAATAATTGCTCCCTCCCTGTGTATCCTGCCCTGAGTCAGTGGCGCAAAGAAAAAACAAGGGTGGGTGCCCCGGTCAAAAGAGGAGACCATTCAGGCTCCCGCTTAGCTGCCTCCCCAGGGGGAACTTAGGTGCCTCTTAGCATTGGCAGATCAGTATAAACCCCTGATCTGGATCTGTCTTGCAGGGAGGGACTGGGTCCCCCAGAGGCAGACACCGCCTTGAGCCGTATGAGGTCACCACGGAACCGCAAGCTAAGGCCCACTCGGACTCCGTAGCCACGAAGGCCATGAAGCCACACAATCGAGCCTGAAGTGCAAGCAAATCAGGCCGCCCACTCATTCACATTCATTTTTTGTCCTCCTGGCTCCTCTCTTGAGGGAGATTTAAAATCCTCTTACCATTGGCAGGTCGATATAAACCCCCGACCCGGACCAGCCTCACAGGGAGGGATCAAATCCCCCAGAGACTGGCACCACCTTTCAGCCTTATGAACCTTATGAGCCCTTCGAAAGGCACCACCTTTCAGTCACGGAACTGCAGGTTTTGGACCCTCTCAGGCTCCGTAGTCCGAGGACTGTGGAGCTCACTTTCACTTCTTCCAATCAGCAATCGATCATACACAGTCCCTCAGAGGTTATCACAATACCTCCCTTTTCCTGAGTCCCCAGGTTTCCCTGTCTGATGCTCCCTTCTTGGGAGCCCAAGGAGGTGATCAGTCCCCTCTTCCACCCGTTGGGGTAGGTTTCTGCCTGGGGACCGGCCCTGGGGCCTTACCTTATCCTGTGGCTGTTCGTGGTGAGTTGGTCCATCCCTCCAATGAGTCCAGCCAGGGCTCAGCCATCCGGAGAGTCAGAACGCCAGCTGGAAAGAGAACCCGGAATACCACCAGGTGGCGCGCCTCCTCGTTCGGCTCGGGGCTCCTCTGCTCTGACCGGGTCGAGCCACCAGTCCCGGGGCTCAGGGGGCCAGCGTGGTTGAATCTCACTGGGGCCCCCAGAAATGTTGCAGAAACCAGTGCTCGAGAAACCAAGCACCACACTCAGAGAGTTGGAGAATTCAACTTATTATGCCGGCAGGCCCGGAGGAGTTAACTCCAAGCTCTGAGCCCCAAACAAAGGGGTTACAGAGTTTTTATACACGCACAGGCATGATTAAGTGGGTTTGCAGGTTTGCAGGGGCTAGGGCAATTGCAAAAGTAGGACAAGGGTGAGTGAGATAAGCTCCAGTTTATAGTATTGTGAGTCCCCACTTTCTGAGACCTACGTGATCTAGACTGCAAGGAGCAAGCTGAGTTACAGAGGCAGAAAGAGCAGGCAGTTATGCAAAAATTTTCACTTTTCCTCTTCATAATGACTAGAGAAATGCAAATCAAAAGTCCAATGAGGCAAGCACTCACACTCATCAGATTGGCCACCTCTAAACATCTTAAAGAATAAATGCTAGAGATGGTGTGGAGAGAAAGTGACCCTCCTGCACTGTTGTTCACAGTGATACTTAGGAGAATGTGTGGAGGGTCACTTAAAAATAACATACAAGTGTTGCTGGCCAAAATCTTGGCTTTCTCTGTCCACCAAAGCTGAATAAAAAAATGTGAAGACAGAACTTGGAGGAAATAGAAAGGTGGCTTTAATCCTCAGCCAGTGGAGAGGGGAATACAGTAGGCTCATACTTCAAGAACCACCCCCTACTAAGGAATCTAGGGGCTTATATAAGGCAAGGGCTCGCAGTGGGGGGTTGGTGAGGAGGGACAGATGTGTTAAAATCTTCTCAAAAACAGTCATAGGCTGGCATCAGTAACCCAGTGATTGAGGCTAGCAGTTCGGTGTCTCTGCAGCCTTCTTTCTGATGTGTAACTGCAAAGGACCATAGGTGTGACGTATTGCTCCTGCAGAGTTAGGGGGCAGAAGAGCAAACTAAGTTACAGACACGCAGAGTTAGGAGTAACTAAAGTAAAAATACTTTGGCCACCTGATGAGAAGAACTGACTCATTGGAAAAGACCCTGATTCTGGGAAAGATTGAAGGCAGGAGGAGAAGGGAACGACTGAGGATGAGATGGTTGGATGGCATCACCAACGCGATGGACATGAGTTTGAGCAGGCTCTGGAGTTGATGGACAGGGAAGCCTGGTGTGCTGTAGTCCATGGGGTCGCAAAGAGCCGGACACTACTGAGTGACTGAACTGAACTGAAAGTAAAAAAAAGATAGGGATGCACAGGCCTGCTCACTGTTCTCTTATCTTCTTTGTTCTCAGGAAAGAAAAAAAAAAAAAAACCCCCATTTCCTTTTTTTTTTTTTTTTTCCTTTTCACTGCAACAGATTCCCCCATCATTTTATTTCCTCCATATCAGTGGAGAAAGGGAAATAGGTGTCATTCTTGTTCTTGTCTAGCTGAGGACAAAACCTCAGTTTTGCTCTGTCTGACAATCACCAGCTGTTCAGCCCAGGGGCCCATCTATCTCCTATTTCAAATTTTCCTTGAGAGACGTGAACCCCAAGAAATCTTCATGGGGGTGATGAGGGACAGAAGGTCAATCTTTCATAACTTCTTGAATGCTGATCTGGGACTCAGAGACCCTATCTAATCAGGGCCATGGAGCCCTTGCCCTGTTTTATTAAGGGGCCCCAGAGTGACTTTTGTGGTTATTGCCACAGGATCTGTTCGGAGGAGTGGCTGTAATCTCTTTGGGGGCGTGTTTTCTCTCCGCATCATTACTATCTTGATGTAAATCTGTTGTTATCAGGAGGAGACAAGTCTTAACAGGTAGTTTAAGAAAACAGAGGCCATAGATCAGTAAAAGAGTTACTGTAACTAGGGGTCAAAGAAGGAATAAGAACCAAGATACGTTTGATGATGATTTTGATTGTGGTCCAGATAGGGTCAGTGCTTGCGTCATCCTGTCCAAAGGGATGGAGCCATTCGGACTCAGAAATAGTTGGAGGAATGACAACCTGAACATTAATAGACAAATTAGAAAGAATGAAGCCTGAAATTGAACCTGAATCCTAATGCAGACTTAACACTGTCAGGGAACTCGTACAAGCCGCCAGGTAGCCAGTTGTCTAGGTTTATCTACGTAGCTCTTAACCTTTAATCCTTTAATGTGGCTACTGGTCATTACACTTTTTTTTTTTCTTGTCAACATATGATCCAGAGCAATTTCCTTGTCTAAACATATAACACTTATAAGAGACCTTTAAAAAGTAAGATTGTAGTCACCTGCTGTAGCAGACCTGGTTTTCAGAATGGCTGATAGCATCCTAAGTCTGACACAGCTCAGAAAACTCAAGTTCTCAACAATACAGGACTTATCTGAAATCACACCATAGTGTCACCTAGTTATTTCCACAGCTACTCTATTTTGACTTTAATTGTAAATCTTTTTCTTAATAGACAAAGTGGCTGTCACCGACAGCCTAGAGAAACACTAGGTTTGAGAAGATGCAAGAATCAGGGGTCGTAAAAAATCTCCTCCCCAAACTATCTAACCATCTGAAGGCCTCTTGTGCAGTTGTTTTGTTTTGTTTTGTTTTTGCAGAGCACAGAGTGCCTCATTCCTAATTTCTACCCTGAACTCCTTTGAGAGAGTGTTGAAGGTCAGCAGCTTCAGTGGCCATGATTTAATCTTTGTAGAGGTAGATGGCAGAGCCCTGACCATTTTTGTCACACACTTGGTAATGTAAGGGACAACACTTTAAAATTATTTTAGCTTATTTATTTTAATGGAGTATAATCACTTTACAATATTGTGGTGGGTTTTGGCATACAACGACGTGAATCAGTCACTGGTGTACATGTGCCCCCACCCCCCGCATTCTGAAGCCTCCTCCCACCTCCTTCCCCACCCATCCCTCTTTGGGGATGTTGTCGCAGAGCACCGACTTTGAGTGCCCTGCTTCATGCTTGGAACTTGCACTGGTCATCTGTTTTACATATGGTAATACACATGCTTCGATGCTATTCTCTCACATCATCCCACCCTTGCCTTCTCCCACAATGTCCGAAAGTCTGTTTTTACATCTGTGTCTCTTGCTGCCTTGCATTTAGGGTCTTGTCACCATCTTTCTAAATTCCATACATATGCGTTAATATACTGCATTGGTGTTTTTCTGATTTACTTCACTCTGGCTCAGGACAACACTTTTGAAACAGGCAATATAGAAAACAATATAGCTAGCAATAATAATAAGGTTGTCAGTAAGAAGTAAAGTCAAGAACTTCCACTATGTATAGCCCAATATATACCTAAGTCATCTGACTTAGTTTGTTCCATACCAACCCTTATTTTGTAGGAAAACTATATACTGGCATTGTCCATAAGGCACCCGGCCTAGTTTTCTAGTGTCATTAGACTGATTATTCTTAGTACGATTTGTTCCCAGTATAGAGGAGACTTTAAATAGTTGCAAAGTGTAGCTCCTGAAGACTAAGGGGGCAGGAAAGCAAACTTAGTTACAGACATGCAGAGCTTGGAAAGGCTAAAAAAAACCCCCAAAAAACTAGGAATATTCAGGTCTGCTCACTGTTCTCTTTATCTTCTTTGTTCTCAGGAAGGGGAAAAAGAAAAACTCATTACACTTTTTTTTTTTCTTTTTACTGCAACAAATTCCTCTTTATTCCGTTTTCACTGCAACACGAGTACCTTAGGACCCAGCAGTCCCACAGCTGGACATAAACCCAGAGAAAATTAAAAAAACAACTTTAAAGACATGGGAACTGCTGCAGTCTTGGCTCAGCAGGGTACAATAGTCAAGTCTGGGAAGCAAGCTAAATGTAGAAATTACAGCTGAATGCAAACAGAGGACGGGGCACATGTACACAATGCAATGTTTCTCAACAAAAAGGAAGCAGGAAATGATGCCAAGTCCAGCCACAGGAAACAAAGTAGAGGCGATCATTCCGAGTGAAGAAAGGGAGACGGGGAGAGACAAGTATCGTGTGATGTCACCTCTAGGTGTAACCTAAAAATGGATACAAATGAAGTCCTTTCCTAAAGAGACACAGCCTCACAGATTTAGACAAGAAACTTCTGGTCACCAAGAAAATCAAGATGCAAAAAATAAATAATTAATTAATTTTTTTAAAAAAAGAAAGAAAATCAAGATGCAGTACATTGAAAAGAAAAAACAAAAAGCCCCATGAGATCGTAATTCACTTCTGTTCAAAGTGTAGGGTAAAAACAGAAAAATATGTTTATCCTATTCCCCTCAGGCCATAGTGACCTGAGCTGATGTCACATCCCTGGAGCCTGACTGGCTTGGGTACCAAAGCTGGAGTGTCCTGGGGCTGAGGGACCTGGGAGCATGTCGCAGGCAGTGTATCTCCACAACGAACCTGGACTGCCTGTTGCCCTCTGCAGAGCCCCCATCCTTCAGAAACAAGTAGGAGAAATTAAGAGTTTGAAATTAACACATACACAGTAATATATATCAAATAGTTGATCAAAAAGTAACTGCTGAATAGCATAGGAATGTTGATGAGCACACTGTAATCACCTATATGTGAAAACGAACCCAAAGAGAATAAATATCTGTGCATAATTGAATCATGTATGTGTACAACTGAAACAAACACATCAGAAATCAACAATATTCCAACACAAAATAACAAGGAAATTACAGGAAAAAAAGGAGTGGGACATGAAGAAGTGCTGCCCCCTTGTGGCCTTTTAAGTTAACAACACCATGAAAAGCGGTTGTGTGTGTGTGTTAGTCACTCAGTCGGGTCTGCCTCTTTGTGACCGCACGAACTGTAGCCTGCCAGGCTTCTCTGTCCATGGAATTCTCCAGGCAGGAATACTGGAGTGGATTGCCATTCCCTTCCCCAGAGGATCTTCCTGACCCAGGGACTGAACCCTGGTCTCCTGCATTGCAGGCAGATTCTTTATCACTTGAGCTGCAGGAAAGTCCTAAAAGCAGAGCTGCTGGGTATTTAATATGCACAAGGATCAAGGGGCTGAGGGTAAAAAAATACCTTCAAGAAATGTCCTAGGTGTCACTGAAAAAAAAATTCAAAACAAGGCAGGTGTTCAAGTGGTCAATTTCAAGAGGTAAGTTTAACTCACACCCTTTCAAAGAATCACACGAAAAGATGTCCACATCACCAAATATTAGACTCATGCAAATCAAAACTACAATGAGGTATTTGCTCACGTGGTTAAGAAAGACTATTGTTCAAAAGTTGACAAACAATCAATGCTGGAGAAAGTGTGGGGGAAAGGGAACCCTCCCACACTGTTAGTGAAAAGGTGAATTAGTAGCAGCTACTATGAAGAACAGTTTTTTAAGAAATGTATGAGAATGAGATTAGAATACTCCCTAACAGAATACACAAAAATAAACTCCAAATAGATTAAAGACCTAAAAAAAGGACAGATAATATGAAACTCTTAAGGGAAAAAGCAGAACACACTTTGACATAAAATGTGGCAAGTTTTTCTTTGACCTACCTCTTAGAATCATGAAAAATAAAACAAAAATAAATAAATGAAAAAAAAATTTTTTTAAGGGACCTAATTCCCCTTAAAAGCGCTGGCACAGCAGAGGAAACCATAAACACAAGAGAAAGACAAGCCCCATAATGAAACTAATATGTGCAAACAGAGACACCCGGGAGGAATTTCTCTCCAAAACATACGAACAGCTTATGTACCTTAATATCAAAGAAACAACCCAGTCAAATAGGGACACAAGATTTAAATGGACCTTTCCCCACAGAAGACATCAGTTCAGTTCAGTCGCTCAGTCGTGTTCGATTCTTTGCGACCCCATGAATCGCAGCACGCCAGGCCTCCCTGACCATCACCAACTCCCGGATTTCACTCAGACTCATGTCCATCGAGTCCGTGATGCCATCCAGCCATCTCATCCTCAGTCGTCCCCTTCTCCTCCTGCCCCCAATCCCTCCCAGCATCAGAGTCTTTTCCAATGAGTCAACTCTTTGCATGAGGTGGCCAAAGTACTGGAGCTTCAGCTTTAGCATCATTCCTTCCAAAGAAATCCCAGGGCTGATCTCCTTTAGAATGGACTGGTTGGATCTCCTTGCAGTCCAAGGGATTCTCAAGAGTCTTCTCCAACACCACAGAGACATAGAGAAGGCCAAGCAGCACATGAAAAAGATGCTCAGCATCTGTAAGTATTGGAGAACTGTGAATCAGAAGTGCCATCACCTCACACCAGAATGGTCAGCACAGAAAATCTATGACAATAAATGCTGGAGAGGGAATGGAGGAAAAAGAACCCTCCTCTCTGTTGGTGGGAATGAAAGTCATTAAATCCATGAAGGAGAACAGGACAAAGGGTCATTAAAACTAAAGAGTGAAGTGCCATAGGACCCAGCAATCCCAGTCCTGGGCACAGACCCAGAGAAAACCATAATTTTAAAGACAGGTGCACCCCAGTGTTCATGGCAGCACTGTGTACAATAGCCAATACATGGGTGAAGCGTAAGTGGGTAAGGACAGATGGATGGGTAAACAAGATGGGCTATATGCACTCAGAGCAGTTATCACTCAGCGATAAAAAGGGTGACATCACGCCACGTCCAGCAACAAGGAAAGAAGTAGAGACCATCACACTAAGTGAAGTAAGACAAAGGAAAACAAGTATATGATATTTCTTGGAGGTGGATTCTAAAAATGGATACAAATGAACTTCTTTACCAAAAAGAAATGGCCTCACAACATAGCAAAGCACCTTATGGTTGCCGTTGCTACTGCTAAGTCACTTGAGTCATGTCCGACTCTGTTCGACCCCATAGATGGCAGCCCACCAGGCTCCCCCGTCCCTGGGATTCTCCAGGCAAGAACACTGGAGTGGGTTGCCATTTCCTTCTCCAACCTTATGTTTACCAAAAGGGAAAGGTGGTGGGCAAAGGAAATGAGAAGGTGGAGATGAACATACATACACGACTCTTTATAAAATAATCAAGAACCCACTATAGGATGAGGACCCCTAATCAACACTGCATAAAAACTACATGGGAAGAGAACCCAAAAAGAACATGTACTAAGCGTCATTGGAACATTTATACGTCACTATGCCCTCAGATATGCAGATGACACCACCCTTATGGCAGAAAGTGAAGAGGCGCTAAAAAGCCTCTTGATGAAAGTGAAAGAGGAGAGCGAAAAAGGTGGCTTAAAGCTCAACATTCAGAAAACAAAGATCATGGCATCTGGTCCCATCACTTCATGGGAAATAGATGGGGAAACAGTAGAAACAGTGTCAGACTTTATTTTTTGGGCTCCAAAATCACTGCAGATGGTGACTGCAGCCAAGAAATTAAAAGACGCTTACTCCTTGGAAGAAAAGTTAAGACCAACCTAGATAGTATATTCAAAAGCAGAGACATTACTTTGCCGACTAAGGTCCGTCTAGTCAAAGCTATGGTTTTTCCTGTGGTCATGTATGGATGTGAGAGTTGGACTGTGAAGAAGGCTGAGCGCTGAAGAATTGATGCATTTGAACTGTGGTGTTGGAGAAGACTCTTGAGGGTCCCTTGGACTGCAAGGAGATCCAACCAGTCCATTCTGAAGGAGATCAGCCCTGGGATTTCTTTGGAAGGAATGATGCTAAAGCTGAAGCTCCAGTACTTTGGCCACCTCATGCGAAGAGTTGACTCATTGGAAAAGACTCTGATGCTGGGAGAGATTGGGGGCAGGAGAAGACGGGGACGACCGAGGATGAGATGGCTGGATGGCATCACTGACTCGATGGATGTGAGTCTGAGTGAACTGCGGGAGATGGTGATGGACAGGGAGGCCTGGCGTGCTGCGATTCATGGGGTCGCACAGAGTCGGACACAACTGAGCGACTGAACTGAACTGAGCTGATGCATGAGTGAATCGTGTTGCTGTACACCTGAAACAAATAAACCCTACAACACTGTAAGTCACCTCTACACCATTAGAAAATACAAATTACGAAAAGAGAATGCTCTCTACAAAAAGAGAATGCTGACTGTACTCTCTTCAGGCCTTAGGGACCTGGGCTGCTGCCACATCCCTGAAGTCTGGGCAGGCCTGGGCCCCTTGGATGGACTCTCTTGGGGCTGAGGGAGCTGGGGAGGATGTGCCAGCCAATGAGCCCTGCCCCGTGGACCTGGTGAGCCTGTTCCCCTCTACACCAGCCCACAACCTCGAGATCCTGGCAGGTCCTCCTGCGGTGAAACTACACCTACTGCATCCAAAGGATGTGGAGCCTCTGGACTGGAAGAGCTTTGAAAAGCCCCCTGGGTTCCACATTTCCAGGTGATGGGGCTCCCACCTCCAGCTTCCCTCCTAAGGCGCACCCCACTTATGATGAAAGCAACCTCCACTGGTGTTGCAGTAATTGGGATGTGTCCAGGGGATAGGGTAAGGAAGGAAGAAGGAAGGGAAGACAAGCCTTGGGTGCTTCTTCTGGCACATTCCACTCTAATTGACAATCCAAGAACAGGACTTTCCCTAAGGCTCTGGTTTCCTCAGTAACCAGGGTAGGGGCATAGAGACATGCTGCCACCTTGTGGCCATTTCCCATAACAACAATTTAAAACGCTTTGCTCAGTTCAGTTCAGCCGCTAGGTGGTGTCCGATTGTTTGCAACCCCATGGACTGCAGCATGCCAGGCTTCCCTGTCCATCACCAACTCCCAGAGTTTACTCAAACTCATGTTCATCGAGTCGGTGATGCCATCGAACCATCTCATCCTCTATCGTCCCCTTCTCCTCCCGCCTTCAATCTTTCCAAGCATCAGGGTCTTTTCAAAAGAGTCAGGTGGCCAAAATATTGGAGTTTCAGCTTCAGCATCAGTCCTTCCAATGAATATTCAGGACTGATTTCCTTTAGGATGGACTGGTTGGGTAAGGGACTCTCAACAGTCTTCTCCAGCATCATAGTTCAAAAGCATCAATTCTTTGGCACTTGGCTTTCTTTATAGTCCAACTCTCACATCCATACATGACCACTGGAAAAACCATAGCTTTGAATAGACGTATCTTTGTTGGCAAAGTAATGTCTCTGCTTTTTAATGCACTGTCTAGGTCAGTCATAACTTTTCTTCCAAGGAGTAAGCATCTTTTAATTTCATGGCTGCAGTCACCATCTGCAGTGATTTTGGAGCCCCCCAAAATAAAGTCTGACACTGTTTCCACTGTTTCCCCATCTATTTAGCATGAAGTGATGAGACCGGATGCCATGATCTTTGTTTTCTGAATGTTGAGCTTTAAGCCAAGTTTTTCACTCTCCTCTTTCACTTTCATCAAGAGGCTTTTTAGTTCCTCTTCACTTTCTGCCATAAGGGTGGTGTCATCTGCATATCTGAGGTTATTGATATTTCTCCTGGCAATCTTGACTCCAGCTTGTGCTTCCTCCAGCCCAGCGTTTCTCATGATGTACTCTGCATATAAGTTAAATAAGCAGGGTGACAATATACAGCCTTGACGTACTCCTTTTCCTATTTGGAACCAGTCTCTTGTTGCATGTCCAGTTCTAACTGTTTCTTCCTGACCTGCATACAGATTTCTCAAGAGGCAGGTCAAGTGCTCTAGTGTTCCCATCTCTTTCAGAATTTTCCACAGTTTATTGTGATCCACACTGTCAAAGGCTTTGGCATAATCAATAAAGCAGATGTTTTTCTGGAACTCTTTTGCTTTTTCAATGATCCAACGGATGTTGGCAATTTGATCTCTGGTTCCTCTGCCTTTTCTAAAACCAGCTTGGACATCTGAAAGTTCACAATTTATGTACTATTGAAGCCTGGCTTGGAGAATTTTGAGCATTACTTTGCTAGCGTGTGAGATGAGTGCAATTGTGCGGTAGTTTGAGTGCTCTTTCATTGCCTTTCTTTGGGATTGGAATAAAAACTGACCTTTTCCAGTCCTGTGGCCACTGCCGAGTTTTCCAAATTTGCTGGCATATTGAGTGCAGCACTTTCACAGCATCATCTTTCAGGATTTGAAATAGCTTAACTGGAATTCCATCACCTCCACTAGCTTTGTTCTTAGTGATGCTTCCTAAGGCCCACTTGACTTCACATTCCAGGATGTCTGGCTCTAGGTGAGTGATCATACCATCATGATTATCTGGGTCATGAAGATCTTTTTTGTACAGTTCTTCTGTGTATTCTTGCCACCTCTTCTTAATATTTTCTGCTTCTGTTAAGTCCAGACCATTTCTGTCCTTTATTGTGCCCATGTTTGCATGAAATGTTCCCTTGGTATCTCTAATTTTCTTGAAGAGATCTCTAGTCTTCCCCATTGTATTTTTTTCCTCTATTTCTTTTCATTGATCACTGAGGAAGGCTTTCTTATCTCTCCTTGCTATTCTTTGGAACTCTGCATTCAGATGCTTCTATCTTTCCTTCTCTCCTTTGCCTTCGCTTCTCTTCTTTTCACAGCTATTTGTAAGGCCTCCCCAGACAGCCATTTTGCCTTTGCTCACTGGCACTTAATATTCACTAGGCCTGGGGGCTGTAAGTAAAAAACACCTGCCCTCAAGAAATGGCCTAAGGAATGTCAACAGAAAAATATTTTAAAAGAGCAGGCATTCAAGAAGCCAATTTGAATAAGTTTAACTCACACTGTTAAAAAAAAATCACATGTAAAAAGGTCAACATCGCTCAGTATGAGAGAAATGCAAATCAAAACTTCAAGAAGGTATCACCTCATACCAGTCAGGATGGCCATAGATGGAAACTCTACAAGCAATAAATGCTGGAGAGGGTGTAGAGTGAAGGGAGCCCTCCTACACTGACGTTAGGAATGGAAATTGGGAGCAGCCACTATACAGGACATCGGGCAGGTTCCTTAGCAATGGAATTAGAATGCTCCCCAACACCATACACAAAACTAAACTCCAAACAGATTAAAGATCTAAATAAAAGGACAGATACTATGAAACTCTTGGGGAAAAGGGTACATGCCTGACATAAAACGCAGCAAGTTCTTTTTTGATCCACCTTGTAGAATCATGAAAATGAAACAAAAATAAACAAATGGGACCTAATAAACATTAAAAGCATTTTCACAGCAAAGGAAACTGTCAGTGAAAGAAAAAGTCAACCGTCAGAAGAGAAAAAATAAATCTTGCAAACAAAGATACTTATAGGGAATTTCTCTTCAACACATACAAACCACTAGTACAGCTCAATAGCAAAAAATAAAATAAAATAAAAAATCAGCCAAAGAATAAATGCACATTTCTCCAAAGAAGTCATAGAGATGGCTATAAAGCACATGAAATGATGCTCAGCATCACGAGTTCTTAGAGAAAGGCAAATCAAGTGTACAATGAGGTATCACTTCACATTGATGAGAATGCCACACTGAAAACCCTACAACCATAAAGTCTGCAGAGGGTGTGGAGAAAAGGGAACCCTCCTACACTGCTGGTGGGAATGTAAGTCAGTACACCCACCCACTAGGGAGAAGATTATGGAGGTTCTTAAAAAACTAAACATAAAAGTACCCAGTGACCCAGCAATCCCATACCTAGGCATAGATCCAGAGAAAGCCAAAATTTAAAAAGACACCTTCAGCCAGTGATCATGGCAGCACTAGGGACAATACCCAAGACACGGAAGCAGCTTAAGTGCACAGGGACAGATGAGTGAAGACACAAAACGGGTCCCTGTGCACAATGCAACATTACTCAGACGCAAAGAAGGCTGAAATAATGGTGTTTCTAGTGACCGGGGAGAAACTAGAGATAATGATACCAAGTGAAGTAAGTGAAAGAGAGAGACAAGTACAGGATATTACTTCCGGTGGAATCTAAACATGGATACAAACTTCTTTACAAAAGAGAAACAGTCTCACAGACTTAGAAAAGAAACTCATGGTAACCAAAACAGAGGCAGAGGGACAGGGAGTAATTAGCTGGTTCAGATCAATACATACACCTTGGAGTACAGCCTTGGAGAACAGAATGAAGCAGGGCAAAGGCTGAGTTTTGCCAAGAGAATGCATTGGTCATAACAAACACCCTCTTCCAACAACACAAGAGAAGACTCTACACATGGACATCACCAGATGGTCAACACCGAAATCAGATTGATTATATTCTTTGCAGCCAAAGATGGAGAAGCTCTATACAGTCAGCAAAAACAAGACCGGGAGCTGACTGTGGCTCAGGTCATGAACTCCTTATTGCCAAATTCAGACTTAAATTGAAGAAAGTGGGGAAAACCACTAGACCATTCGGGTATGACCTAAATCAAATCCCTTATGATTATATAGTGGAAGTGAGAAATAGATTTAAGGGACTTGATCTGATAGACAGAGTGCCTGATGAACTATGGACGGAAGTTCCCTGACATTGTACAGGAGACAGGGATCAAGACCATACCCATGGAAAAGTAATGCAAAAAAGCAAAATGGCTGTCTGAAGAGGCCTTACAAATAGCTGTGAAACGAAGAGAAGCAAAAAGCAAAGGAGAAAAGGAAAGATATAAGCATCTGAATGCAGAGTTCCAAAGAATGGCAAGGAGAGATAAGAAAGCCTTCCTCAGAGATCAATGCAAAGAAATAGAGGAAAAGAACAGAATGGGAAAGACTAGAGATCTCTTCAAGAAAATTAGAGATACCAAGGGAACATTTCATGCAAACATGGGCTCGATAAAGGACAGAAATGGTCTGGACCTAACAGAAGCAGAAGATATTAAGAAGATGTGGCAAGAATACACAGAAGAACCGTACAAAAAAGATCTTCATGACCCAGATAATCACGATGGTGTGATCACTCATCTAGAGCCAGACATCCTGGAATGTGAAGTCAAGTGGGCCTTAGGAAGCATCACTAAGAACAAAGCTAGTGGAGGTGATGGAATTCCAGTTGAGCTATTTCAAATCCTGAAAGATGATGCTGTGAAAGTGCTGCACTCAATATGCCAGCAAATTTGGAAAATTCGGCAGTGGCCACGGGACTGGAAAAGGTCAGTTTTTATTCCAATCCCAAAGAAAGGCAATGCCAAAGAATGCTCAAACTACCCCCAATTGCACTCATCTCACATGCTAGTAAAGTAATGCTCAAAATTCTCCAAGCCTGGCTTCAGCAGTATGTGAACCGTGAACTTCCAGACGTTCAAGTTGGATTTAGAAAAGGCAGAGGAACCAGAGATCAAATTGCCAACATCCGCTGGATCATCGAAAAAGCAAAAGAGTTCCAGAAAAACATCTGCTTTATTGATTATGCCAAAGCCTTTGACTGTGTGGATCACCACAAACTGTGGAAAATTCTTCAAGAGATGGGAATACCAGACCACCTGACCTGCCTCTTGAGAAAACTATATGCAGGTCAGGAAGCAACAGTTAGAACTGGACATGGAACAACAGACTGGTTCCAAATAGGAAAAGGAGTACATCAAGGCTGTATATTGTCACCCTGCTTATTTAACTTATATGCAGAGTACATCATGAGAAACGCTGGGCTGGAGGAAGCACAAGCTGGAATCAAGATTGCTGGGAGAAAAATCAGTAACCTCGGATATGCAGATGACACCAGCCTTATGGCAGAAAGTGAAGAAGAACTAAAGAGCCTCTTGGTGAAAGTGAAAGAGGAGAGTGAAAATGTTGGCTTAAAGCTCAACATTCAGAAAACTAAGATCATGGCATCTGGTCCCATCACTTCATGGGAAATAGATGGGGAAACAGTGTCAGACTTTATTTTTTGGGGCTCCAAAATCACTGCAGATGGTGATTGCAGCCATGAAATTAAAAGATGTTTACTCCTTGGAAGGAAAGTTATGACCAACCTAGATAGTATATTGAAAAGCAGAGACATTACTTTGCCAACAAAGATTCATCTAATCAAGGCTATGGTTTTTCCAGTAGTCATGTATGGATGTGAGAGTTGGACTGTGAAGAAAGCTGAACTCTGAAGAATTGATGCTTTTGAACTGTGGTGTTGGAGAAGACTCTTGAGAGTCCCTTGGACTGAAAGGAGGTCCAACCAGTTCATCCTAAAGGAGATCAGTCCTGGGTGTTCATTGGAAGGACTGATGCTGAAGCTGAAACTCCAATACTTCAGCGACCTCATGTGAAGAGTTGACTCATTTGAAAAGACCGTGATGCTGGGAGGGATTGGGGGCAGAAGGAGAAGGGGACGACAGAGGATGAGATGGCTGGATGGCATCACCCACTCGATGGACATGAGTTTGAGTGAACTCTGGGAGTTGGTGATGGACAGGGAGGCCTGGCATGCTGCGGTTCATGGGGTCACAAAGAGTCGGACACGACTGAGCAACTGAACTGAACTGAACTGAACTGAAAACAGATTCTAAGGGCTCATAATAGTGACAAGTCCGAGAGGGCTGTAAATGACACCTGCCCTCAAGAAATGTCCTGGGGTAAATCATCAGAAAAATATTCCAAACAGGGCCAACTTTAAAGAAGAGGCTAAATTGAAGAGGTAAATTGTTCTCACAAGATGTAAAATAATAATAAAATCACATGGAAAGACAGTCCACATCAGTAATTATTAGATCAATGCCAAGCAAAACTATGAGGTCTCACCTCCCACTGGTCGCAATAGCCATCATTGAAAGAGCGACAAAGAATAATTACTGCAGAGAAGGTACAGAAAATAAAATCCTCCCACAGTCTTCAGTTCAGTTCAGTTCAGTTCAGTTCAGTCGCTCAGTCGTGTCTGACTCTTTGCAACCCCATGAATCGCAGCACACCAGGCCTCCCTGTCCATCACCAACTCCCGGAGTTCACTCAGACTCACGTCCATCGAGTCCGTGATGCCATCCAGCCATCTCATCCTCTGTCGTCCCCTTCTCCTCCTGCCCCCAATCCCTCCCAGCATCACAGTCTTTTCCAATGAGTCAACTCTTCTCATGAGGTGGCCAAAGTGCTGGAGTTTCAGCTTCAGCATCATTCCTTCCAAAGAAATCCCAGGGCTGATCTCCTTCAGAATGGACTGGTTGGATCTCCTTGCAGTCCAAGGGACTCTCAAGAGTCTTCTCCAACACCACAGTTCAAAAGCATCAATTCTTCAGAGCTCAGCTTTCTTCACAGTCCAACTCTCAAATCCATACATGACCACTGGAAAAACCATAGCCTTGACTAGATGGACCTTAGTCGGCAAATAAGTCTCTGCTTTTGAATATGCTATCTAGGTTGGTCATAACTTTTCTTCCAAAGAGTAAGCGTCTTTTAATTTCATGGCTGCAGTCACCATCTGCAGTGATTTTGGAGCCCCCAAAAATAAAGTCTGACACTGTTTCCACTGTTTCCCCATCTATTTCCCATGAAGTAATGGGACCGGATGCCACGATCTTTGTTTTCTGAATGTTGAGCTTTAAGCCAACTTTTTCACTCTCCTCTTTCACTTTCATCAAGAGGCTTTTTAGTTCCTCTTCACTTTCTGCCATAAGGGTGGTGTCATCTGCATATCTGAGGTGATTGATATTTCTCCCGGCAATCTTGATTCCAGCTTGTGTTTCTTCCAGCCCAGCATTTCTCATGATGTACTCTGCATATAAGTTAAATAAGCAGGGTGACAATACACAGCCTTGACGCACTCCTTTTCCTATTTGGAACCAGTCTGTTGTTTCCATGTCCAGTTCTAACTGTTGCTTCCTGACCTGCATACAGGTTTCTCAAGAGGCAGGTCAGGTAGTGGGATGGAAATGGTAAGGCCACGATGGAAAACAGTACAGAGTTTCCTTGAAACGCTAAACATCGAAGTATCATATGATCCTGCAATCCCATTCATCAGCTTAGGTCCAGAGAAAATCACCATTTAATATGACATGTGCACCTTGATTTTCAGGACAGAACTATTACAATAGCCAAGACAGAATCCACCAAAATGTCCATTGACTGAAAAATGAAGACTCCGTGGTACATCTATATACTGGAATGCTGCTAAGCCACGAAACAGAACGAAATAATGATACTAGCAGCAGCCTGGATAGACCAAGAAAGTATCATACTATAAATACTTTTCAGAGAGAAAAGACAAATATTCTAAGATATCACGTGCAGGGGAAATCTGTAAGTTCAGACCAAAGAACTAATTCACAAAATAGAAACAGACTCACATACTGAGAAAATCAAACTATAACTATCAAAGGAAAGTTAGAAAGGACAGATAAATTAAGAGTTTGGGATGAAAAGATACACACTAATATACATCAAGTTGATAACAAAAAAGGACCTACTCAATAGAACTGAGGACTCTACTGAACGCACTGTAATAGCCTATATGAGGGGAAAAAAGAAAAGAAAAAGAATAGATATACATCTATGTATAACTGAATCAAGTTCATGTATACCTAAAACAAAACACTGGAAATCAACTCTACCCCCAATATAAAGTAACAATCAATTACACTTTAAGTTACATGAACTTGGTCTAGAGGAGACCAGAGAGTGGTGCCCGTATGAATCAGATATACGATATCACTGTGGCACATTAGTATCAAAGAAAGCCAGCAGAGTGCAGAGCAGCACCTCACTCAGAGGTGCCTGACCTCATGTGAATGTGACAATATGAAGAGACATAAAGGACCACAGGTTAATCTGGGCAACACCCTCAATTCAGATGTTGGAAACCTCAGAGCGGAATAGATACACTGAGGTAAAGAGCAGACAAGTGGGTCTCTCAGTACAGGATCCAGACCCTTGTGGATGGGGTGGGA
>NW_024070197.1:49781683-49783323 GCF_014754425.2 Oryx dammah
CCCCATCTATTTCCCATGAAGTAATGGGACCAGATGCCACGATCTTTGTTTTCTGAATGTTGAGCTTTAAGCCAACTTTTTCACTCTCCTCTTTCACTTTCATCAAGAGGCTTTTTAGTTCCTCTTCACTTTCTGCCATAAGGGTGGTGTCATCTGCATATCTGAGGTGATTGATATTTCTCCCGGCAATCTTGATTCCAGCTTGTGTTTCTTCCAGCCCAGCATTTCTCATGATGTACTCTGCATATAAGTTAAATAAGCAGGGTGACAATACACAGCCTTGACGCACTCCTTTTCCTATTTGGAACCAGTCTGTTGTTTCCATGTCCAGTTCTAACTGTTGCTTCCTGACCTGCATACAGGTTTCTCAAGAGGCAGGTCAGGTAGTGGGATGGAAATGGTAAGGCCACGATGGAAAACAGTACAGAGTTTCCTTGAAACGCTAAACATCGAAGTATCATATGATCCTGCAATCCCATTCATCAGCTTAGGTCCAGAGAAAATCACCATTTAATATGACATGTGCACCTTGATTTTCAGGACAGCACTATTACAATAGCCAAGACAGAATCCACCAAAATGTCCATTGACTGAAAAATGAAGACTCCGTGGTACATCTATATACTGGAATGCTGCTAAGCCACGAAACAGAACGAAATAATGATACTAGCAGCAGCCTGGATAGACCAAGAAAGTATCATACTATAAATACTTTTCAGAGAGAAAAGACAAATATTCTAAGATATCACGTGCAGGGGAAATCTGTAAGTTCAGACCAAAGAACTAATTCACAAAATAGAAACAGACTCACATACTGAGAAAATCAAACTATAACTATCAAAGGAAAGTTAGAAAGGACAGATAAATTAAGAGTTTGGGATGAAAAGATACACACTAATATACATCAAGTTGATAACAAAAAAGGACCTACTCAATAGAACTGAGGACTCTACTGAACGCACTGTAATAGCCTATATGAGGGGAAAAAAGAAAAGAAAAAGAATAGATATACATCTATGTATAACTGAATCAAGTTCATGTATACCTAAAACAAAACACTGGAAATCAACTCTACCCCCAATATAAAGTAACAATCAATTACACTTTAAGTTACATGAACTTGGTCTAGAGGAGACCAGAGAGTGGTGCCCGTATGAATCAGATATACGATATCACTGTGGCACATTAGTATCAAAGAAAGCCAGCAGAGTGCAGAGCAGCACCTCACTCAGAGGTGCCTGACCTCATGTGAATGTGACAATATGAAGAGACATAAAGGACCACAGGTTAATCTGGGCAACACCCTCAATTCAGATGTTGGAAACCTCAGAGCGGAATAGATACACTGAGGTAAAGAGCAGACAAGTGGGTCTCTCAGTACAGGATCCAGACCCTTGTGGATGGGGTGGGATCCACACAATCCGCAGACCCTGCACCTGTGGTCACACGCCCACAGTCTCCAGGGTGACCCCCCCCCCAGACCCTGAACCTGAGCTCACATGTCCACAGTCTCCAGGGTGACCCCTCCCAGACCCTGCACCTGGGGTCACATCTCCAGTCTCCAGGCTGACCCCTCCCAGACCCTGCACCTGGGGTCACACGCCCACAGTCTCCAGGGTGACCCCCCCCCAGACCCTGAA
>NW_024070197.1:49783423-49783542 GCF_014754425.2 Oryx dammah
CTGCACCTGGGGTCACATGTCCACAGTCTCCAGGCTGACCCCTCCCAGACCCTGTACCTGGGGTCACATGTCCAGTCTCCAGGGTGACCCCTCCCAGACCCTGCACCTGGGGTCACATG
>NW_024070197.1:49783552-49802443 GCF_014754425.2 Oryx dammah
CTGGGGTCACATGTCCAGTCTCCAGGCTGACCCCTCCCAGACCCTGCACCTGGGGTGGCAAGACCCTTGGTTAGGACAGCAGGTCTCTGCAGGTTGGGCCCCTGCAATGGAAACGAGTGAGTTCCTATAAGCGCCTGGCTTGGTAGATAGAAGTGTGGGGTGGGTCTCCTTCCCCCACTCTTGTTCCAGAGAAGTCCTCCTCTTTTCCCTTTGGTTCTATGTGATACTAACTTTTTTACAGCTGTCATGATAATGCTGGACATACTACCTTGGTGCTGGCAGTCCCAGTCTTTTGTCGTCCTGCTGAGGTGCTATGAAAACACACCAGATGCTGCGCTGGAAGACGAGGGGCAGGTCTGGTCGCTGCTGAGCGTGGATGGTCTACTGGAAGGAGATCACAGCAGCAACCTCACCTGCTGCTCACTGGCTTTTTGCCCGATTCGTGTGCCCTGCAATCAACTGCGCAGGTACACCTGCTCCCTTCTCACTATGCTCGTGCTGGTGAATTGGAATAATTACCAGGTAGCTCACCTGAGGAGTCTCCAGGAGCCCCAGGGATGGGAACCTCGCAGGGGTAGAGAGGGAATAGGCACAGGCCTGTATAAAATGATACTGTAATGCATTTCCTAAACACAACTCAAGTGAAGCTCACATGTATTCTTCCCTTTTTCTTAGCTTTGAGTGTATGGTCTCCCTCTGCATATGATTCTGACCCATGGAGATGGGGTGAGACTCACACAGTCCCCAGACCCCCCAACCTGGGGTCACATGTTCACTTGGTCAGGACACCATGGCTGTAGTCGGTGGGCCCCCAATGTGTAACCAAGCCAGGTCCATATGGTCAAAGCTATGGTTTGTCCAGTAGTCATGTATGGTTGTGAGAGTTGGACCATAAAGAAGGCTGAGCACCGAAGAACTGATGCTTTCGAACTGTAGTGCTGGAGAAGACTGTTGAGAGTCCCTTGGACTGCAAGGAGATCAAACCCATCAATCCTAAAGGAAATCAACTGTGAATATTCATTGGACAGACTGACGCTGAAGCTGAAGCTCCAATACTTTGACCACCTGATGGGGAAAACTGACTCATTTGAAAAGATGCTGATGCTGGGAAAGATTGAAGGCAGGAGAAGGAGATGACAGAGGATGAGATGGCTGGATGGCATCACCAACTCGATGGACATGGGTTTGAGCAAACACCAGGAGATAGTGGAGGACAGGGAAGCCTGGTGTGCTGCAGTCCATGTGGTCACAAATAGTTGGACACGACTTAGAGACTGAACATCAACAACCAGGTAGCCTACCTGGGGTGTCTCAGTGAGCCCCAGGGGAGGTGAACTCATCAGAGGGAAAGACTAAGAGCCCTACCTCAGCACTGACCCCTGAGAGGGCCATGGAGCCCCACGGTTACCCAGAGAAACCCACCTCCACTCCAGACCCCAGGCATCTGAGTGCTGACATTCAGATGCAGGCACTGAGTTTTCCAGGACAGAGGCCAGGCCAGGTCTCTACCCAGGTCTCCATGTCCTACTGCACAGAGAACCCAGTCAGGTGTAAATGTTCTCAGTGTAGAAGCACACAGTCTCATCTAAACATAATCAGTGTAGACAGGAATTGCAGAGGTCTGAATCTACCATGTAGACAGAACTTGGTCAGGTTCAAAGCAGCTTAGAGCTGTGCCAGAAGGCACAGGTCACACACTTGGGGTCACTCATTGTTGGACCCGGGGCTCACCCACATGTGAGAACGAGGATGCACTCCTCTTGAAGAGATCATCACTGGGCTCCACATATCACCCACATCAGGGAACCGAACAAAAGCTTTGTCGCTAAACATTTCAACGAGCAAAACAAAACTGTGACCAGGTTCTGTGGCCACGCGGTGGTCAGGACCCAGGGGAGAGCCAGGAACCTCCTGGAGCGCGGCAGGACAGATCGGAAGTGGCCCGGCTGCAGCGTCCCAGGCTTCCAGCAGGAGGCGCTGCCTTGGTCTCCCAAGAAGGACAGTCCTGCACGGTCTGGCGGGGAGAGCGGGTCAGTCCATCCTGATGGTCAGTTAGGGGTGGAGCGCGCTCAAGCCCCGCTTCCCCGCAGGGTGGTGGGGTAGGGAGCTTGACACCTCCTAGACTCACAGTCAAGTGACTTTGTGCCCGGGTTGATGCCCACACGGCACCGCGCTGCATCCAAGTGGAGAATGCAGGCAGAGGTGGGGCATAGACGCCATCAGAGCAGAGAACCCACAGGGAGCTCCCACTTGCGCCCGCCTGCCCACCTCGGCCCCCGAGCCCCCAGCCCATGATCCATTGCCACACAAGCACACACGCCCATGCCGCACACAGAATGAGCCGTGCGCCTACACTGCGCACGCAAACAGCACATGTCCGCAAACAGGCGCACGCACACGCATAGCACACCCACGGGGGAAAAATGAATACCCTAAGGCGTCCGTTCCTAAACACAAGTGAAGCTCACATGCATTCTTCCCTCCTTCTGAGCTTTGATGGGTTTCAAAATAAAAAAGTTTACAAAGTAGTTAATGGTGAGTGACTTTCTGGGGACTTTCATCATGGGACTTTCTGAAGTTATTCCACGAATATTACAAGGCGTGAGAGATGAATGTAGATGTTCTCTGTGTCCCTCAACAGAAGAATGGGCACGCAGACTATGGTCCATCCACACAGTAAATGTCCAGCCTGAAAGGAAGGCAGTTCTGACACAGTCTACAGCGCGGATGAACCCTAGGGCATTATGCTCAGTGACATAAACCAGAAACGAAGGACCAAATGATGTTTGAGTCCACTCATACCAGCCCCTAGAGCAGCCGGCTCCATATTCACAGAAAGCAGAATGGTGGGTGCCAGAGGCTGAGGGAGGTAAAAGGGGACTGAGCATCTTGTGGGGACTGTCTCGGTTTTGCAAGATAGAAGTAGCGCCTGAGCAGCAACCACACACACACACACACACACACACACACACACACACACACGAGCATGCACTGCAGCAGGATTTACAATAGCTGAGATATGGAAGTAACCAAAACGTGCATGGACAGATGAATGAAGAAAGAAGTCATATATGCATAGAATGGAATGTGATTCAGCCATGAAAAAAATGCCATTTGCAGGGATAAGCTAGAACAATCATAGATTAATCTAGAATGACCGTAGTCAGTGAAGTACTTCAGAAGGAGAAACTGATACCAATGAGCTATTTTATAAAAGTGAAATACACACACAGTCTTAGGAAACAAGCATGGTTACCGAAGGGGAGTTGTGGGTGGAAGGGATAAATTAGGAGGTTGGGATTAATGTATACTCACAAATACATATAGAATATAGAATCAACACAGACCTACTTTAGAAAAGGTGCTGTACTACACACTCTATAATAACATGTATGTGATAAAAGCAAAGATGAATCAATGTGTATGGGGATAACTGATGAAGAATCTCTCCACCTACAAACACAACATTGTAAGTCAGCTATCCTCCAAAAGAAGTAAACATTAAGTTTAAAAAACAAACAAACAAAAAAGGATTAATGAGACACAGGCTTCTGGCATGTGTCAGAAGAAACCACAGACTAGGAGTAACCTTAAGGTTCTGGTTACTGTAGTAAAAGGAGTAAGGCATGAAGAAATCCTGTCTCCTTGTGGCCATTTCCCACAACAGAAACTTTAAAGCTATTGCTTACGATGCAGTGAAATAAAAAATTTTTTTTTTCTCTTTGGCCTTTTGGTTCCTTCTTTACATTAGCGGTTCCTGATCTACAGTCTGCATTGATAACTAAGTTTCCTTCTTTTCAGAAGATTAACCTATTGACTGTTTTGAAACAATGCAAAAAGGAACAAGAATATGGGAACCTTATACCTTTGTGGAAATAAATGTTTTTTGGAGGAAATAGAAAGATGGCTTTAATCCCCAAGCTGGCAGAGGAGAGAACACAGTAGGCTTATGCTCAAGAACTGTGTCTCCCCCAATAGGGAGTCAAGGGGATCACACAGTTAGGGCTCATAGTCAGAGGCTGGAGATAAAGAGCAAACATGTAAGGATCCTGTATTCTTTCTTTTTGCATTGTTTCACAGTCAACAGGCTGGTGTCAGCGAGCCCAATAACTTGGGTCTGGCAGGCAGTCCCAGGAGTTGGATTCATTGCCTTTTGTGGATTGCACTGTGCTGGGACAAACACGTGACAAGGGAAGGCTTGCAGAGAGAATAACGTAAAGTTAAGCATCACTTAAGGATGTGACTAGCATGAAATTAAAAGATAATAGATGCAAAGTATGGCTCATGCAGAGTTAGAGGGCTATAGGTGTGGGATATCCCTGGAGAAGGGCATGGCAACCCACTCCAGTATTCTTACCTCAAGAATTTCATGGACAGAGGAGCCTGCTGAGCTACAGTCCATGGGATCACAAAGAATCAGACACAACTGAGCAACTAACACACACACACAGGTGCAGGATATAGCTTACATAACAGATTAGTCTTCTGTAAAGAAGGAAACTTAGTTATCAATGCAGGCTGTAGATCAGGAACAGTTAAAGTAGAGAAGGACTCAAAAGGCAAAAGAGAAAAAGAAAACTATTTCTTATTTCACTGCCACACTTATGAACATTTCATATTCACAAGGACTGCTGGGCTCTAAATGATACTGACACTTTAAAAATTTCCATGGGTAACTAATTGAACCTAGCATAAAGCAGAGACGTTACTTGCACACCAACAAAGGCCCGTCTAGTCAAGGCTATGGTTTTTCCAGTGGTCATGTATGGATGTGAGAGTTGGACTGTGAAGAAAGCTGAGCACCGAAGAATTGATGCTTTTGAACTGTGGTGTTGGAGAAGACTCTTGAGAGTCCCTTGGACTGCAAGGAGATCCAACCAGTCCATTCTGAAGGAGATCAGTCCTGGGTCTTCTTTGGAAGGACTAATACTAAAGCTGAAACTCCAATACTTTGGCTACATCATGTGACAAGTTGACTCATTGGAAAAGACTCTGATGCTGGGAGGGATTGAGGGCAGGAAGAGAAGGGGACGACAGAGGATGAGATGGCTGGATGGCATCACTGACTCGATGGACGTGAGTCTGAGTGAACTCTGGGAGTTGGTGATGGACAGGGAGGCCTGGTGTGCTGCAATTCATGGGATCGCAAAGAGTCGGACAGGACTGAGCAACTGAACTGAACTGAACTGAACTAATTGAAAATAAATAAAAACTGGGCAGACTGTGAAGAAGAAAGTTTCCGCAGTCAATTCCACACACACTAGTTAAACTCAAAATCCATGAAAATGAGATGCACATCGTTAGAGACAGGCAAATCAAAACCACAGCGAGGGAACACTCTGCACCTGTTTGAAAGGCCATCCTCAGGCTACAAAGGTAAATGGTGGAGAAGATATGGAGGAAAGAGAATACTTACGGTGCTGATGAGATGTAAAGGCTAAGGATCACTGTGGAGAGGAGTATGACTGTCTTTTTTTTTAATTTTTAGTAAGACAAACATATTGATTCCAGCCTAGGTCACAGGAGGACTTAAAACATGTCCTGCTCAGCGTTCCCTCATCGTCAGCACAAACAAGGGAAGAAGGTGCCTGAACAGCAGCTCCACCAGAAGCCCGCAGACAGCCTCGGTGAGGGACGCATCAGTCAAGCCCCTTATTCATCAGGCAGTTAACGAGGCTGCCCCCTCATAGCAAAGGGCCCCTTAACTCCAAATTCATTTTCCACAGAGACGAGAAAAGAATCAGACATAAACTATAAATGTAATCAAGTTTCTTTATTTTTAGATTTAAATATAAAAAGTAAAGGATAAAAGCAGTAAAAATTACACTTTAAGTGAATAAATTACTATATATTTTGACATTTATAAAACAGAGGAGGAGGATGGAAGCCACACAAATTACTGTAAGTGAGCAGCCCTTGACTATATGGGTACCACCCAAGTTCTCCAGTCGATTCCACCGCTAGACTCGGCTGCAGATACCATCTGGGAACCAGAGCTGCTCTCTCCTTCACACCAGGAGGAGCCTTCCTTGTCACCGGGGCACGGAGAGAACCCAAGTCTGTGCCTTCAAGCACCTCTTCTGCCAGGCTCCAAGCAGAAGGCTCAGCCTGGGTTGTGTTCTTCATCTTCTCCTGCAGGTTAATGGTGTTAAAATGAAGCAAGGGAAGTGCCTAGAATTTGGGCACCTCCCCTTTCTGCAGTTGTTTTATTTTCTTCTCCTTCTGTAAGTGAATTTTTTGAATCAAAAGAGAAAGGGCCTATTTCCATAGTTCTCCTCACTGGGATTTTGGTCTTATCCCAGGGACGGCTGAGCCTGGTGGGCTGTCGCACAGAGTCGGACACGACTGAAGCGACGCAGCAGCAGCAGCAGCAGCAGTGGGGCAGTTGTTAAGCTCTTATCACTACTGGCTGTTCCTCGTCTTCATCTTCTTGGGTGGGTTTTGGGGTTCTCTTCTTCTGAACAAAGGCAGGTGACCTGGGCTCAATGAGTGCAATTTTTTTCTTTTCAGGAACACCTACAACATCTAACAAGCTACAAGAAAGGCAAGGCTCCGCATGAAATTTAAAGTGTTTATCCTCCTATACCTTCTTTGCTTCTCATTGTTTGATTCTTTTCTGTTTCAAAATCAAAGCCAGTAGGGATGGTGGGTGGCTTCTCTGTCAGCTTCTTAGACAAAATGGACCCAACATCAATCCCAAAATCCAGTTTCTGTGCTTTAAATTTGCAGAGGCTTTGGGACTTCCCTGAGTATCCAGGGTTTAAGAATCCACCTTGTAATGCAGGGGTCAGGTTCGATGCCTGGTCTGGGAACTAAGATCCCACAGGCCTCAGAGCAACTAGCCTGCGAGCCGCCACTAGAGAGTCCGTGCATCTCAATCAAAGACTTTGTGGGATGCAATGATGATCCCGAGTGTCACAACTAAGGCCTGACAAAGACGAATAAAAAAATAAATATGTAAAAATATTGTAGAGTCCTGCTTCTACAGGATTACATTTCTTGGATTTTCCATTTGTTTCCAACACCTCCACCACATCTTGCTGCATTTTTATTCTCTTCTCGGACTTGCTTCTCAGTACTTTTTAGGTTTTTCTGTATATGGCAAAAAGAACCTGAAATGGAATAGATATGCGTTTATGCATGGCTGAATTAAGTTCCTGCACACCTGATACAAACACAGCATTGGACATCAACTCTATTCCAATATAAGATCAAAATGAAATTACAGAGAAAGTAAAAGAAAAAAGAAAGGGGCATGAAGAAATGCTGCCACCCTGTGGCCGTTTTTCATAACAACGTTAAAAGCTGTGCTGATGGTCACAATATTCAGAAGGCTTATGGGGATGAGTAAACAACTGCCCTCAAAAAATGTTCTAGGAGTGTTCATCGAAAAACAGGGCAGACATTCAAGAAGTCAGCTACAAGAGGTTTCACTCATACCCTTTAAAAAAATCACAGGAAATGTTGCCAACCTTGCTAAATATCAGAGAAATCCAAATCAAAACTACAATGAGGTATCACCTCACACCGATCAGAATGGCTACGGTCAAACATTCTACAAAGAACCAAGGCTGGAGAGGGTGTGGAGAAATGAGAACCCTCCTCCATCGATGCTGGAAAGTCAACTGGGAACAGCCACTATGGAGACAGTGTGCATGCTAAATCACTTCAGCTGTGTTTGACTCTTTTCGACCCTGTGGACTGTAGCCTGCCAGGCTCCTCTGTCCATGGGATTCTCCAGGAAAGAATACTGGAGTGGGTTGCCATGCCCTCCTCCAGGGGATCGTCCCCACCCAGGGATCAAACCCAGGTCTCCTGCACTGCAGGCGGATTCTTTACCATCTGAGCCAGCAGGGAAGCCTGAACATGCCTGTTCCAATAGATTAAGGCTTCCCCAACTGTAGTTTGAAGAGACATTGCTCTGGAAAACTCCCTGATATTCTCCATACTTCTTCAAGTAATATACCTTTCCTTCCAATGAGCTTTGGCTGAGTTGTATCTTCTGGTTCAACAACCCCTGAGAGGCAAATCCACTTTTCTGGTAACATCTCTCCATCTAGACTCCCAACCAGCACTCCTGGACACCCTTGATAATAATTCTAGTCAGTTGTCTTGCTTCCAATACATGGAAATCATGTTATTTTTCTGCAAGCAAAGCTAAGGGCAGGCCAGAAACAGTGTCCCCATGTTATTTTGTGAAGCCAGTAGGTGTCAAACTCTCTTCTGTGGATCCATCATCCTCCAATTCAATGCCTCCTTTTATGGAAAACACTGGTAGGGCTTTGAGGTTTTATTTATGGCTTATTTCTGAAGCCTTTTAATACCTACATTGTGCTTAGTCACTCAGTCATATCCAACTCTTTGCAATTCCATGAACTGTAGCCTGCCAGGATCCTCTGTCCATGGGGATTCTCCAGGCAAGAATACTGGAGTGGGTTGCCATGCCTTCCTCCAGGGAATCTTCCCAACCCAAGGATCGAACCCAGGTCTCCCATATTGCAGGAGGATTTTTTACCATCTGAGCTACCAGGGAAGCCTACACCTATGTTAAATAATCAGATTACTCATCAGTACCATTTCTACTTTAAGGTTAAAAATCCTCCAAGTTTTTCCTAATATACTTATTATTCCATGTGTTGCGTTTAAATCTTTGACTATATGTTATTTATCTTGTGCCTCATCTGAATTTAGTTAATTACACAATTTTCCCCTGAATAACGCAGTACTCATCACGTACAGTTCTTGCCAAAACTGGATTTGACAAAGTAAGGCACAGGTGGGCCTGGGAGGAAGTTCGAGAGCAGGACTTCAATCTGGTGGAGGCGAGAGTCTAGTTCAGGGAACTGGAAAGAAACACCCTGCCTGAGGACCCACCGCCAACTTCAGGCTCCACGACTAAGACTCGGCGCCTGAAAACAGAAAATTGTCAAGATGCGCCTGCGCGCTGGAGGCCTCCTGACAGACACGCGCGAGACGCAGAGCAGCCAATCCCCGAGCGGTAGGGCGGGACCTTCTGTGAACTCCGCACTCTCCCTATTGGCCGGGCTGCTTCGGTCGCAACGCCGATTGGAGGCTTGTGCCTGACAGGCCTGTATAGGCCGTCTGCTCGCCTTCTGCTTTATCCTCATCCCGGGAGGACCGGACGAGGCTCGGCTGGACGCCGCCCAGCTCCGAGCGCGCGCCCGACCAGGGTGGGCAGCGCCGCAGGACAGACGGAAGAGCGCCCTGTGAAACCCTCGTAAACTCTTAGCCTGGCGTCTTCCAATTCCAGGCTGGGAAACCCCAAATCCCGTCAACTTTGAGGAACCCGGGTCCTACCTGAAGGGAGCTCGCGTCTCGTCAGCTTAGGGACTACAAGTCCCTTCACCCACAGAAACACCGAATCCCCTAGTGCTGTGACCCCCAAATACCTAGAGGAACCCCAATTCCCCTCAGCCTGAGGAACCCTAAAAACAGCACCTGCAGAGAGACCAAATTTCCTTAACCTCAGAGACCCTGAATACTTCAGCCTGGGAACTCTTAATCCTGTCATGCTCAAGACCCCAACTGTCCTGCATGTTGGACACCTAAAGCCCCTTAATGAGAGATCCCGAATTTCCTCAGCCTCAAAGATCCCAAGTTCTCTCACCCTGTGCATTCTACATCAGCCAAAAGACTACCCCCCCACCCAGTCCCTTCCTTCTGAGGAACCCCAGTTCCTTCAGCCGGTGTGACCCAGATCTCCTGAAGCCAAGCAACTTGTCCCTTAGATGTAGAACCCATGTTGTGCCCAGATTTTCCCAGAGTACCCAGGCAGAGATCCCCAAAACGCTTTTTGGAGAAATATTCCTTCTCCGGCACTGGAACAGAGCCCTGATTTCAGCCTGACCCCAGTCCAGCAGTTAGGGGCTTCCAGGTCTCCTCAGGACTCCCTCCGTCACCCACAGACACGACACTCCCAATGCCTTTCCTCAGAGGGGCTACATTGCAGGGGAATCAAAGAAACCAAATCTAGTTCACATTAGGCTGATATGCCATAGCTGATTAGGATCCCTCCATCCCACCAATACCCCCACCCCAACTTTCCCCACACCTTCCTGCCCTGGACACTCCACCCAAGGAAGACAGACTTGGCTCTGGACAGTGGTCTAGGCTATCTCAGCATCTTCTTCCACAGGTAATCTTGGCCTTGAGGCAGTGAGCCCAACAGGTCCCCAGAGGAGAGCACTGCAGGGGATCCTGGGAGAACAGAGTGGAAGCCCATGGTGAGAGGCAGAGTGGCAAAGCTGGACTCTAAGCCAGCTCTATAGGAAGGAAATGGAGGTGGTCCCTGAAGGACCACAGACTGCTTGCCTGTGCCACTGAGTAAACTCTGTGAACATACACAGGATGGGAGTGCCTGGTCCTATCTGAGACGGTAGGATGGAGTAGGGTGGAACAGGACACTAGCATCGTCAATTGCTCTGTGTCCAGGGAGAGTTAGGAGGCTCAGTGATGGCTCAGTTAAGCAGGACACAGTCGGGAAGGAAATTATTCATCCCTGTCTCACAGAGACCATCCACTAGCTTCAGGCTACTCCCTGCACCCAAAGTGGAGGAAAAGGCCCAGCTCTAAAGTCTGACTTATATTAGTAAGTCACTGATGAACTCTATTATTTTTCTTAGGCCAAAGATGCTTTCAAAGACATTTCCATATACTTCTCCAAGGAAGAATGGGCAGAGATGAGATAATGGGGGGAAAGTCTGATTAGGAATGTGAAAAGGAACTACGAAGCTCTGATTACTGTAGGTAACAGGAAGTGCTGCGTGCCTGTGAGCCTAGGAAACCTGAAACAGGTCTTCAGCCTCAGTGTTAACTTGGCCCTCTCTTAGGTGGCTTCATCTGCTCACAGTTCCCTTTCGTGTGGAGACTACGGAGGAAATTTTTATTTCTTGCTGGGTATGCAGCTTTCTACTCCTGGGTGCCTGCCAGCGAGGGGCTCCCAAGACACCTCAAGCTGGGGTTAATGATGGGTGAGCTGGATGCCAGGGAACCCAAGACCCTGCAGCAGGTCAGTGCAGTATGGACAAGGGCTGGCCTCACTGAATGGTTAGGCCCTATCCATTCAAGACACCCTCTCTGGGCTCCATGTAGAGGTTCTGCTGCCCCCAGTGACCACCTGGGTCTCAGGAGGTAGAAGAAAGACTAGGTTGTCTCTCCCACCTCCTGCCCAGAGACTGACAAAGGCCAGTTCCCAAAAGTTGGTGCAGGGTGAGCAGAGCAAGTGCTTGGATCTCACAGGGTCCCTGTGAAGAGGGACTTACTCCTGATCAGATCCTTCTTGGCTGATTCTCTTTCTGTGTTGTCTTCATATCAAATCTCACAAGGACAAGGCAGTCCAGGTGTTCACAACATCACTGGCCCAGGTACCGACGAGACGCTCCTTATGGTGTGTTTATTATGGGCAGGGAGATAGGGTGGCTGGTGTGACACTCCCCTGGACAAGAGAAGAGACCTCATAGGTTGTGTCTCTTCTACCTCCTGAGATCCAGGTGAGCACTGGGGGCAGCAGCACCTGGGGTCTGGAGAAGGTGTCCTGAATGGACAGGGCTTAACTGTCCAGTGTGGCTTCAGGGGGTACTGGCAAAAGGGTACTAACCCCTTTTCTAAAAATTTCAGACAACCATTGAGTTCTTTTTGGTTTTTGGCTTCAGGTCTTTTTGATATGGTCCATTTTTAGAGTCCTTACTGAATTTGTTACATATTGCTTCCATTTTATGTTTTGATTTTTTGACTACAAGGCATGTGGGATTATTACCAAGTCCAAGCTCGCTTTGCTTGCCGCACAACAGGTCAATAAATCAGAGGTGAGGTGCTGAGGCATGGAATATGACTTTACTTAGAAAGCCAGCAGACCAAGAAGATAGCAGACTAATATCTTAAAGAAACCACCTTGTTGGGGTCTGGATGCCAGTGTCTTTTATAGGACACAGAACTGGGGAGGCAAGGAAATAAAGTAAAAAGGCCATTAATCTGGCAAATATCTCCTGGAATGGCCAGCCTCGGGAGGAGATGTGTCATTTTCTTCCTTCCTGTTCCCATCCACAGGTGGACAGGTCCTGAACAAAAGCAGAGGGCAGGGTTTCCTGAGGTAGGCCATTACGTATGGACAGTATCCTTGTAGTAAACAAACCAACAGGAAGCAAAGCTTAAAGTAAAAGATTTAATTTTTTAAAAACAATTTTAGGACTTAAAAAATTTTTTTTTAATTAAAAAAAAAAATTTAAAACATGGAGTCAGATTTCGTTCTTCCCTGTAACAATTCCCCACTGTCTGTGTCCATTCCACAATCTTATAGAAAAAGGGGTGATGATTGTTCTAATTACTCCATCAGTTACATCTTTGGGGGAGTGTCCACCATTGGTGCCAGTGTTCCGAATGTTGAGATTTGTCTTCTGTTGTTCTTTGGAAAGTGTCTACGTCATATGTGTAGACATAAAAATATTTATAACCTAGGTGTTGAGAGTTAAGTTTTATTCAGTGAGAATCTTTTAGGACTTCAAAACTGGAGGCAGCATCTAAAGGTAAGGAATTTAGCACTTCTCTATGTATGGGAAGATGCAAGAGTCATCTCACTGAAATTATTCCTTTTGATACACACTTCACCATCTGGGGCCAGTATCCTGTCTTCTTCCTGAGTTTCCTCAGTGCTCACGGTGGAGACTGGCTGCAGTCTGACAGCTGCTAGAGAGCAGGTATTCTTCTCCTTCCCAAGTTTCCTCAGGTCTCACTGTGGGGAGTGGCTGCAGTCTGATGGCTGCTAGAAAGTAGGAGAGGGAACCTGGGTCCCCATTGTGATCATCTGAGCAGAGAGAGCAAGCATGTCCTGTGACTCCAGACAATCTTCCAACATTCAGGGTTCAGCATTCAGCCTGCAGGATCCAGAGCTACCAGCTCAGCCACCATGCTCTGCACTTGGTTGCTATGTAGCCCTAAAACCTACACTGGAGGAGGCCTTCTACATGTGGCACCTGTCAAGAAAACTCTTGGTCACACACTCCAAGCCCGACCGAGGCCCAGCTTTGCTGAGAGGGCCTCACTGGGGACCCAGGTTCCCCTCCTTCTCTCCCACATTCCATACCTGAGTGGGGCGAAGAAAGGGGCTGGGGGTGCAGTGCAAGTAGGGCAGAAGTTCTCCCATCGCCCTTTCTGGTCCACCCCTGGGAACGCGGTCTTGTGTCACGTCCAGTGACAGGGGACATGTGTCCCCAGCTCAAACACTCTCTCTAGGGGATGTGAGCCATGAGCACTAACAAAGGAAACCCTGAGTGACCTGCTTAGGCTGTAAGACTAATTCTTGGGATGTGAGATGAAGTCAGAAAGCAGCTTCTCACTGGGACTGACGTTCTCCAGACTTAGCTTGTGGGCAGCAAGAGTGGGATAAGGGGCCCCCAGTTGGGGCAGCCACACAGTGCCTCTTGACAGCCCCATGGAGACTGTGTGGCCAGAGTAACCACGAGCCTGCATTCACACAACAGATGGCCTCTGAGAGGTCCATGACAGACCAGAGTGACCACAAGCCCACATTCACCTATCAGACAGCCTCTGAGAGATCTGTGACAGACCATAATGACCACGAGCCAGCATTCACCCAGTGGACGGCCTCTGAGAGGTCTGAGTGACCACGAGCCCGCACTCACCCAGTGGACGGCCTCTGAGAGGTCTGTGACAGACCAGAGTCACCACGAGCCTGCATTCACCCAGCGGACGGCCTCTGAGAGGTCTGAGTGACCACGAGCCCGCATTCACCCAGCGGACGGCCTCTGAGAGGTCTGGGACAGACCATGATGACCACAAGCCCGCATTCACCCAGTGGACGGCCTCTGAGAGGTCTGTGACAGACCAGGGTCACCACGAGCCCGCATTCACCCAGCGGACGGCCTCTGAGAGGTCTGGCAAGCCCACATGCACCCAACAGATGACCTCTGAGAGGTCTTGGACAGGCCAGAGCGATGAGCATTCATTTGACAACCTCTGAGAGGTCTGTGACAGACCAGAATGACCAAGAGCCTGCATTCGCCCAGTGGACGGCCTCTGAGAGGTCTGGCGAACCCGCATTCACCCAGCAGATGGCCTCTGAGAGATCTGTGACAGGAAGCCCACCGTTAGACAATGGAAGGTCTTAGTGACACATGGCAACACCACCAGGGAAAATATGAAGACTCTGGGAAACTAAAGTATGAATATCAAAGAAAATCTTACTGCACTGAAGGTTCCTCTTGAGATGAGCAGTGGCAGCTCCAGGACTGCAAAGGCTTTTGTAGTTTCAAGCAGTAGAGACCCTGGTCCAGAGTGCTGGGACTGGGGGGGAGCGGGGGAGGCAGCATCTCACAGCAAGGGGCCCCTTCTGGGATTGTGGGCCTGCCACTATCCACTGTCTGGGGTCACCCACAGACCAGGGTCGTCCACTGGCAGCCCCGCCCCTGCTGTGTCCCTCCTGCTCACAGGCCCTCCTCCCCGCGGCTGCCCCCATCCCTGCTCAGCTGCTGGTTGTCCTTTCATGCTCCCAACTCCTGCCCCTGAAAACAGGAATGACTGGCCATTCCAGGGCCAACCTCTCCCTGCAGGGGTGCTGTCCCGCTCTCAAACTCACGCCCCTCCTCCAACCGCGGTGTCTCAGGAAGCTTCTGTTGGTACCATGTTCACAAACCCGGAGTCTCTGACCAACACCTAGGACTGAAAAGTACCAGGTGTTTCACAGGAAAGGAAGCTGGGAGAGGGTGTTCTCCTTCCTCTCAGACCTGCAACCACCAATGCTGCCTCTTCTGCCTCCATGCTGCTCAGCGGGCAGATGAGCTGTGTTCTGATCATGCACGTGAGGCCTTGTGCTGCTCAGTAGGCAGACGAGCTGTGTTCTGATCACACACATGAGGCCAAGACCATCTCAGGCCCCATCAGTGGACCAGCTGCATCCTCTGCCCCCACGCTGCTCAGCAGGCAGACGAGCTGTGTTCTGATCACCCACGTGAGGCCAAGGCCGTCTCAGGCCGTCAGTGAACCAAACAGAAGAGGCTCAGTTCTAACAACCAGGACACATGCCCCTAACCCGTCAGGCCAGCCCCAACCAAGCACTTCCCTCTGGTTTGTATGCTCGGCCCAGCTCCAGCCCCATGGCCAGTGTCCAGATAAGACTCCCCTAACAAGGGCGGGGAGAAGGGAGCAGTGCATGATGGAAAGGTGGGAGTGTGGAGCATCACCCTCCCCTTCAGCACTTAACAGTTTCCCAGTCCCTGAAGTTAATCACATCAAGGGGAAACTGTTCCCCGATAGTGAAAGGATGCCCTAAAAATTTTTGGAAGAGTAAGCAAACCATGTGGAAACTATTAAAATACTGTGGTGAAGTATTTGAACTGGAACTTGTATCATTTGATATCATTTTATCATCTCCATCATGAGCAGACTAAAAAGGGATACGTTTGATTTTAGATTTTATGCTAGTTTGCTTTGTCACACTGGCTGAGACTACCAACTCCCCTCCCCTTTGTCCCCAGAGGAACCTCTGTGATGTGAGTCTCAGCGTTGGACATGGGTGGCAGTCATGAAGCCGACAACACAGACAACTCGGCCGTCGCCAACACCATCAGCCGAGACCTCTCAGTGCCATGTCACATCAGCTAGCACGTGGAGACCACCAGCATACCCACTGCCGGATGGACCCACAAGTCAGGGGGTCAGCAGGGGGCCACCCAGTGAAGCCACCGAATCAACACTTGTCCCACCTGGTGAGGGACAGACACAGCAGCCAATGAGAACAGGCAAGAGCAATGAAGACATAAACGAAAGGCACGACACTGTAAAAACCCCCAAAAGACAGCACAGGCAAAACATTCTCTGACATAAATCACACCAATGGTTTCTTCAGTCAGTCTCCCAAGGCAACAGAAATAAAAACAAAAATAAACAAAGGGGGCCTAACCAAACTTACAAGCTTTGGCACAGCAGAGGAAACCATAAATAAGATGAAAAAGACAACCTACAGAATGGGACAAAATATTTCCAAATAATGTGACCAACAAGGACTTAATTTCCAAAACATACAAACAGCTCATACAGCTCAAAAAAAAAAAAACAAACAAACAACCCAATTGAAAAAAGGGCAGAAGAACTAAACAGACATATCTCCAAACAAGAAATACACAGGCACCAACAGCATCGACCCTCTGGCTTTTGGCCCGACTGCAAAGTCCAGCTGAGGCCAGTGCACATTCCATGACCTGTGCTTTAGGGTGGCCCTTGTGTCACTGGTAAGCAGCAGTGTCACGATGCAGCCCAGCGGGACTCAGCCTGGTGGACTGCTAGAATCGGCGGGGACACCCTAACCCATCAGTGCTCCCAGTCCTGGACGAGGCAGTGACCTGGACGGGCAGACGAGCGCAGAGAGCAGAGTCCACGGCACGGACAAGGTCCAGCCGTCCCCAGGCAGGGAAGGGGCTTCCCTGGCTTAAGCATAAGGAAGCTCCAGGCGCAGGTGGTGGGAGCAGACTCAGAGCCATTTAAGACACACAGGTGAGCGAAGGCCAGAGGGAGTTTACCATAAAAGACAGTGTCTGGGGGAACAGATAGGCTTGGGTGGAACTGAGCCCTGTGGGGGCTGGGAGGCTGGGCTTAGAAACCCTGTATGCCTCTCTCTGCCTCCTAATCTACTTAACCCCCACTCTGAAGCCTGACGCTGTCTGTCCTGTGCATCTGCACACAGACTGTCCATTCATTCAAAGGATATTTGTTTAGCACCTGCCTCTGGCCAGGTCATGTTCCAGGCACAGGAACAGCTGTCAGGAGACAGATAATAACCCCAGTCCTTGGGGAGCAGAAATTGTACCAGGGGCCAAACGCACCCTTCCTGTGGCCACTGGCCCTGACCTCACCATCCCCAGCCCATCGGCCGGCCCTCCTGAAACTCCAGCCCGCAGCCGCGGTTCTATCTGAGCATCTCCTGTCCTCCAAGAAGGCGACTCTCTGAACTCACTGCCCGTCAGCGTCTGGCACACCATGCCCTGTGTCCTTCTCAGCATGCACCGCCATCTGAAATGGCCTCCCCAACACCTGCATCACCTCACTGTACCTGGCAATGTTATGTCCTTGGTGAAGGAAGGTCCCAGCTGCCTTCACATCCTTTCTGTTGAGTTCCCACCACAAATTCCTGTCAGGACTCTAGACAGGTGTGAAGCAGGGGCTCAGAGGAGCCTGAGAGGCTGCACCCACCTGGGCCACTCCAGTGGTCACGGTAGGACAGGGACCTCCCAGAACCGGCTCGGACCCGGACAGCAAGCAGACCAGCTTCCTTCTCCCTGGGACCACAATGGGGAGAGTTTGTTGTCACTGTTCAGGGTCATGACTGCCCGGGAAGGACTGTCAGTTCCAAGGTACTGAGCACCCTATGTGTTGTTACATGTGCTACCTGCATGATCTCAACTTCCTCAGGCAGAATGCTTCAGGCTACATGCTTGGAACAATCAAAAGGAGTGGTTTAAGGTCACTCAAGAAAACACAGTTCAGTTCAGTTCAGTTCAGTCGCTCAGTCGTGTCTGACTCTTTGCGACCCCATGAATCGCAGCACGCCAGGCCTCCCTGCCCATCACCAACTCCAGGAGTTCACTCAGATTCGCGTCCATCGAAACAGTGATGCCATCCAGCCATCTCATCCTCTGTCCTCCCCTTCTTCTCCTGCCCCCAATCTCTCCCAGCATCAAAGTCTTTTCCAATGAGTCGACTCTTCGCATGAGGTGGCCAAAGTACTGGAGCTTCAGCTTTAGCATCATTCCTTCCAAAGAAATCCCAGGGTTGATCTCCTTCAGAATGGACTGGTTGGATCTCCTTGCAGTCCAAGGGACTCTCAAGAGTCTTCTCCAACATCACAGTTCAAAAGCATCAATTCTTCAGCGCTCAGCCTTCTTCACAGTCCAACTCTCACATCCATATACAGTCCAGACACAAAAGGCCCCATGCACCTCCCAGGAGGCCCAGAGGCAACACCAGGAGGCCCAGAGGCAACATCAGAAAGGGAGTTGCCTGTCTCCTCCTTGTGATTTCATGTCTTCCTTAGCACAAGTTGTGCCTCCTGGTGCTGGGGAGCTGCTGCACCTCCAGCATCACATCACACAGTCAGAAGGGAGTGGGAGGAGAAGGGCAGGCCCACCAGCAGAGCAGCACTTTGCTCCCAGGAGCCTTAAGGTACTGTGTGGCAGCTACCGCTTAGGGGTCACATGGTGAACGTGACATGGCTGGGCCTGGCACTATTAGGCTGGACCCCTTGCCTGCTCTTAGTCAGCCTGCTGCCCTCTCAGGTTCCAGGTGAAGCCTGCAGGCTGGGCAGGGGCCCTGGTGGGGCCACAGAAGCAGCTGTGGCAATGCCCTGCCCTGCCCGGCGCTCTCCCAGGACTAGGTTCTCTCTTGGGCAGAGAAGGCATCAGGGCTCTAAACAGAGGGGGTGACAGGGCAGCCAAAAAAAGTTTGATTGTTGTTTTTGTTAGCTTGCTTCTGACATTTGAGACTGTAAGTGTACAAGGAAAGGTTACAGAGTGAAAATGACCAGCCCATTGACACTGTTCATCCCTGACGTGGTCCTGGCATCACTCGCCTATGTCCCACACCAGAAAGTTTTCCAGCACACAGCCCCTTTGCACGTCAGCTTTGTCCTCTGCGACACGGAGACTCTGACAGCTGCACCCTGAGCCTATGACAGTGAAGAGGTGAATGAACCCTTGTAATGGAGTAAAAGCTGCTGCAGATTCAAACATGAGGCTAAAGCTGCCTCTCCCCCTAGTCACCAGCCACTTCTCACCGCTCACCTCACACACCAGCACTCTGCACTGGGCTCACTCTCTGTACTGGGCTGTACTGGGCATACTCTCTGTACTGGGCTCATTCTCTGTA